>NW_020837958.1:4774944-4959387 GCF_003676395.1 Aethalodelphis obliquidens | reverse complement strand
ACCCAACTCTGCACTCAGACATTTCCCACCACCGGGGGGCACAGAGAGAGACAGCACGGTCCTAACGGGACCGAGGGCTGGCTCCCTGCCAACGCTGTTCAACGTGCTTTGTCTGCAGCATCTCATTTTGTCCTCACACAATCCTATGAAGTAGTCAGCCTACATAGCCCCAGTTTCTGGATGGGGCAAGTGAGGCCTAGGAAAAGTAAGTACAGGCCCACCTCAGAGATTCTGCGGGTTCCATTGCAGACCACCGTGATAAAGAGAGGGACACGGATTTTTTGGTTTCCCAGTGCCTATAAA
Source organism: Aethalodelphis obliquidens (assembly GCF_003676395.1). Lineage (NCBI taxonomy): Eukaryota > Metazoa > Chordata > Mammalia > Artiodactyla > Delphinidae > Aethalodelphis > Aethalodelphis obliquidens. Next base: position 4,959,084 of record NW_020837958.1, on the reverse strand, counting down.
AGTTATGTTTACACTACACTTTATTAAGTGTGCAATAGCCTTCTGTCTAAAAAGACAGTGTGCATACTGTAATTTTAAAATGCTTTATTGCTAAAAAAATAATGCTCACCATCATCTGAGGCATCAGCGAGAGGCAGTAGTAACGTCAAAGATCACTGATCACAGATTCCTGTAACACATCTAATAATAATGAAAAAGTTTGAAATACTGCGAGAATTACCAAAAGGTGACACAGAGACACGAAGTGAGCAAATGCTGTTGGAAAAATGGCGCCAACAACGTGCTTAACGCAGGGTTGCCACAAGCCTTCAATTTCTAAAAAAACACGATATCCATGAAATGCAGTAAAACGAGGGACGCCTATCAGTTTGCCCAGTAAGCAAGCGGCTGGTGTAACCACCACTTCTCCCCGGGTCATTGGTGCTTCTCGTCTGGAAGGCCCCCAGACTGCTCGACAAAGCCAGTGTCGGGGTAGAGGGGTGGTGTGCAGCAGTGGGTGCTCTCGTCGGCCCCGGGAGGCAGGTGGCAGCCAGAGGGGATGACGGGAGGCCGGAAGCATCCCTCCCAGGCTCCTCCCTGTCTCCCTTCCCTTCCCTCCAGAGCAGGCCAGCTTTCTGCTGCCATGGCTCTACGTGTTGGGGTTCTGATGCCTCAAAAAGAGTTAAACAGACCAAGGGGGTTGGCAGTTTGAGTTCTGCCCTGATACGGCTCTGCAGGCGGATCGAGGATGGCCCTGGCCTGGCCAGGCGGATGGGGCTTCCCTGCCAGCTCTGAAGTTGCCTCCAGCCACTCTGGGCTCCTGACCAGCTGGCCTGTGGGAGGGCGCCCTTAGGGCTCCGATCACACAGCCCTTAGCTGGGCTCCCAGTGGCACTGCTGAGATAAGGCCCGAGTTCAGCTAAGACCTTCTTTCCTTGCTGTCCTTGCCGGGACTGTGGTGTCTCAAAGCCCGGCCATGGCAAAGGCATTAGAAATCACCTGGGGCATCTGCTCACGACGTAGGTTCCTGGGCTTCACACCAGAACCCCTGATCCAGAGTCTTGGGGGTGAGGCCTTGGCATCTGCATTGTTAACCACCTCCCAGATGATTCTGACACACCGTCAGCCCCAAGAGCACTGTGGATCCAGGACATCATGCTGGAGGGATCTGTTTATCTGGGTACATCCTATTTGCTGCTGAGTGTTCAAAGGGGGGACCTGTGGGAGCCTTCCCTGCCCAGCCCCCATCAGCCTCCAGCAGGAGGGTCTCATGCTCTCCACCTGGCCACTCTGCCCAGATCACGTCCTGCCGTCCACCTGCCTGGGCACAGCCTCATGGGGCGTCATTTCCACTTCCGGCCAATGAGGCGGGGCTTCTGGGTGATTGACAATGGGCGTGAACACCCAAGAATCACCCAAGAATCTCAACAGAGCTCAGAAACAGCCAGAGTCACCCAGCAGGGACCAGGCACGATCCCCACCCACACCCGGGGGCTCTTCCCCTTGCAAGTCCTCTGGCTGGGCCCAAAGAATACACAGCTTCTCATAAATGAAAGAAAATTCTCCTCCTTTAAAAATACATTTCATTCAAGGCAACTACCGTGCATCAGTCTCTGGTCAGCACGGTGCCAGGGGAAGGAGCATGGACACGAAGATGACCAAGCTGTGAGGCACCCAGGGTCGGATGGGGCTGAGGTCACGTGCTGGCAGCTCCTGGCTTTGCTCGCATGCCATCCCTCTCTTTCTTTCTGTCTTACTGGGTCCGTCTCTATCTCAGTCTGTACCTCCTGAGGACTGCTTGAGAAAGCAGTAATAGCACAGGAATTCAATCCATTTAGAAGGGGCCCTGTGAGAGCTGGGCTGGTCCTGGAAGGCTGCCTGGAGGAGGTGAGATATGTGCTGGGTCTTGAAGAATGGGCTGTGTTTCCTTAGGGCAGAGGCTACAAACCAAAATCCAGCTGCCAGGCTGGTAATGGGAAGGAGTAGAGAGGGTGGGTGTGGGACAATAGGGGATGGTGGCGACTGTGGTTCCCCAGGGAGCACCTGTCCCCAAGTACTGCCACGTAGAAATGATGGCTTACCTCGCTGGATCTTCTGATTTTATGAGAGAAGCAAGGAGCCCAGCTATTTATGGGAAATTTCCCAATATTCCAACCAAAAAAGAAGAACGGGTCTGTGGCTGATTCGGCAGCAGGCAGGCTGGCAGTTTTCAGCCCCGCCTTAGGGACTGGAGGGCAGGAGGGTCTCTGGTGCTTTGCTGCTGAGTGGCTGAGCTTATGGGCCTCCTGCCTCCCCCGCTCCTCCCCTCCAAACTGTCCCAGCAGCGGTGTGACAGGGTCGGCCTGCTGCTGCCTGAGCTTTGGGGCCACATGCCAGTTCCCAGGCTTCACACTCCTGTCCTGAGGCTGGCCCTTGACCTCTGTCCCTCTTTCCTGGCTGTGGCTTTACCTCTGGTCCTTCCCTCCCAGGGCTGTTACACGGTGATCCTCAACGCCTTCGAAACTTACGTCTACCTGGCCGGAGCCCTCGCCATAGGGGTGCTGGCCATCGAGGTAAGTAAAGGCCCCTGCTTCTGTGGCTCCTCAGAAGCAAGACAGACACCTGCACAGGGTCTCAGGCAGATCCCCCATGGCCGGCACCCCCAGCCTGCCTCCGTCTCCAGGTCCTTAACCCAGGACCCAGTGGGTCCCCACTGCAGGGACGATGGGCAGGTAAGCCCAGCCGTGCCTGTCTGCTGCCTGCGAGTCACACTGGGACTCTGGACACATCTGAGCAAGTCTGCGGGCGGTGGGCATGGACAGGCCCTGAGAGTCGCTGCCCTCACCCCTACCCCCGGTCCAGAGTGAACTCTGACTGAAGGATCAACGCAGCTGATTTCAGGGAGGGGCTACAGCCTGTGCTTCTAGATCAGGCCCATTCTCTGTGGGGTGTTGAGGGCCTGCAGGGCCTTGAGGACCTCACAAGCGCACGTTGAGCCCCAGAGGTGAAGACAGAAGGGCCCTGAGCCCCCTCAAACGGAAGGCAGCCGCAGACTCTTGGAGCCACCACTAGGTGGCGCTTTGGCCAAAGGGCAGAGCTTCCCCCTTCCCTTCCTTCTACCACCCTCTCCCGGATCTCAAACCCGCTGCCCTGGGAGGTTGGACAGAGGGCTTTGCCCAGGCCCGCCCATCTCAAGAAAGGGGCTGCCAGTCTTCGGCCAGCCAGGAAATGAAGTCAGACCACCCTATCCTCAGCTTTCCCCCTCCCACCTGGCACCATAAACATGGCCTTGCTTAGCGTCTTACTGTGTCCTACAGCCCTGCTTAGAGCAGTTTTGTGGAGACTATTGAGGATGGGGAGAGGGAGGGGTCATTCATTCATTCGTTCGTCAAGCAAAGATTGAGCCCCTACTGTATGCCAGCGCTGTTCTAGGTGAACAAGTCCTCTCCTAGGAGGAAACAATGAACAAGAAACACAAATCAGTACCAGACCCCCCGGGAAAACGCAGGCGTGGGTCCCCTGCAGGAAGAACATGGGCTTCTAGAGTTCACCTTCCAGCTCTGCCTCGCCCCACGCACAGGAGGCCCGAGCCACAGTTTCCTTATCTGCAGCATGGTGCTAGAAGCCTGCTCCTAGGGCACGGTGGGGCTTGCAGGTGCCGGGGACTACGTGCCTGGCATGTAATAGGGGCTCGCTAAGCAATGCCTGAGTTCCTGACCTACTGCCCTCACACCCAGCCTGCAAGCCCAGCTGTGGCCTCTGTGCCAGGCAGAATGATTCGGGGACCTTTTGCAAGAGCTCTGGCACAGGGGCATCAGCCAGTCTGAAGAAATGGGCATCTCTGAGTCAGGGTCTCTACACACCCCACTACCCCAGGGCCCTTAGACAGGTGTTCAGTGATTGTGCTCCTAGCTTGGAGAAGGGCTGCATCTTCCTTGTCTATTAGTAACAATCCTGGTAACTTCTAATTAAGCATCTACTATATAACAGGCCTCATTACATCGTTAATTGCCTTAGACTTCAATCTCACCTCCTTCCTGTGAGTTGGAAGGAGGCGACTGCAGGGGCTAGGAGCATGGTCTCTGGACTCAGAATACCTAGACTCCATTCCTGGATCCTCCATTTGTAGCTGTGTGACCTTAGGTGGGTTACCTGACCTCCCTGTGTCTCACTTCCTGGTCTGTGAAAATGCTTCTGAGACAGCACTTAGAACCGTGCCTGGCACATGGTAGACTCTTGATACATACTCGGGCCCAGAGAAGGGAACTGAGTATTGGCCCAAGTTTGCTGCTGGCAAATAAGGGAGCTGGATTTGAACCCATGTCCAAGGCCCCCTTCTTTTCATGACTACATGGCATGAAGGGGACCATTGACTGGCAAGAGGGGCTTGCCCCCAGGGCAGTGTCAGGAGTGCCAGCAGCAGGAGTGTTCTAAGAGTGATGGGGGACCCCCCTTCCTGTCCCAGAGCAGACAGCCCCTTCTCGTTGGGGAGGGTCAGCCCCCTGGAGGGCTGCAAGCCCAGCCTGACAAGCAAACTCCTACTTTCTTTGCAGCTTTTTGCCATGGTCTTTGCCATGTGCCTCTTCCAGGGCATCCAGTAGAGGGTGTGGCCTGAAGATTGAAGACTCACCCCACCCACCACTGCCCAGCACCCAATGCCCTCCCCTCCCCCTCGCCCCTGCCCTCTTGGCCCCGGGGGAGGAGGTGAGGCCATGATGAGTGGCTAGGAAATGGGGCAGAGGAAAATAGCTATTTTTTTAACAAAAAAAATGAAGGCAAGAATATGGACTGATGTAGCCCATCTGGACTCCGGAACGGGCGCCATGGGGTTCTCCGCGGGGGCCCGGGCACCTGAACCCAGGATGCAGCCTGCACTAGAGACCAAAGCAACACCAGGGCCAGGCCCCCTCCTTGGTGCAGCCAGATCTGGCAGCCCGGGACCTGCGCCCTCAACTCACAGCTTCAGGATCTGGTGCCAAGGAAGTAATAAGGATTTAGGCAAGAAGGAGGCAAAAGAAAATTGTGGAGAAGTTGGCAAAGCCCAGAGGCGCCGAGGAGATCTGGTCACCATGTCCTTGAGGACTTGGAACCTACGTGGAGTCCCCGGTCCTCCGAGGATGGAGTTGTCCCTGCCTCAGGCTGGGGCCGAGAGTGGGCTGCAGATGCTGGATCCAAGGATGGCCCAGCCGGTAGGGTCCGTGCTTCCCCATCTGTTGGAGCAAATAATCTGGAAAGCCCAGAGAGGAGCAGTTTCTCATCTACAGTCACACAGCACGTGCGTGACAGTTCTGAACAAGAACCCCGCCATCCCCAGGGTGCCTGTCACTCCCTCCAAGGCTCTGTTGGTCCCAGCAGACCTACTGCTCACACCCCTCCCTGGCCTCTGCATCCTGGTTTCCCCAGAAGAGAGCGGGCAAGCTGGTCAGGAATTGCCTCTTCCCGCCTCCACAGCTAAGAAAATTCTGGACTCTGCCCTCCCTGCTCTCCCTGACACCTCCCCACACTTTTCTCTAAGTCCCAGGAACACACACACATGCACACACACCACAGCCCGTTTTCTACACTGCCCTCCTTTCCTCCACCAACTCCACCAATTCCCTGGCCCCCAGGGCTGGAAGGAACCCCCAAGATCATCTGGTTCTCCTCTCCTCACTCAGAACTGCCACTCGGATGTCTTCCACAAGATCCCTGCCAAGACTTCTCCACCTTCTTCTTGCACACCTCCAAGGACGGGGAGCTTACTACCTCCCAAGACAGGCTTCTCTTTGGACTGCTCTGACTTTAACATCAGCTCAATACACGGAAGAGGTTCCTGTTTTTCTGTGGTTCTGTCCATGGCATCCCACTTGCTCTCCTTCCCAAAGCGATAAGGCCACACGTTGTCCCCCCAAGCCCCGTTATTTCCAGGCTAAAGAACCCCAGGGCACCTCATGATTTCTGCTGTGACACGGTTTTCCTGTCCCTTCGCTGTCCATAGCACATTTCTGAGTGTTTCCTCCAGGATCTGGCAGGGAGAGGTTTCCCCACAGACTTACTCACACCCGCACAGCACCCACAGATCAGCCCCTCATGTGCAGGTCTCAAATTCTAGACCAGTGTTAGCAACTCTATTGCAAGATGCCTCGACCCTGATCAATCAGGAGTGGCTGCCAGAGGCTGTGCGGAGAATCGGAGGCTTGGCCTGGGCTCAGTGGGGGAGGACAGTGTCATCTTGATTAGTGATGTCTGCCAAACAACTCAAGCTTGTTGAGGGATGGGCGTGGAAGGGACAGTATGGTGCCTGCTCTCCTCTCTTCATTGTCCCTCTTCAGGGTCTGGGAAGAGCCCATTCTATCTCAAAGGCCCTGTGCCAGGTTCCAGCCTCCCCTCCAGCTTTCCAGCCACTGGGAGACAGAGCAGTGGCCTAGAGCCCAGCGCTCCCCTGCTCTGCCACCTACCCCCTTCTGAGATGCGGCCTGAGCTCTGTGCCTGCTGTAAAGATTTGGTTTGCCCCTCCCCCTATTTCTCCCCTTCCCCCTTGCACTCGCCCTGCTGTCCTCACCAGTCCTGGCCCATTGTGGGCTGGGTCTTTCCAGATTGTCCCTGTGTCAGTCTGCCCTGGCAACTCCATAAATGATGTTATGAACTCCCTAGTGACTGGGCAACCCCAGGACCCAGGGGGCCGTGCAGCTTGCACCCCAGCGCAGGTCTCTAGACCACCCACAAATTGGCTTCAACTTCCTGGCAGAGGCAGAGGGCTGGTGTGTGGTTGACAAAGAAAAAAAAAAAAAATCCGGCTGGCTAGGCAGGGCTTAGGGTCAAATTGGGCAGCTGTGTGACTTCGGTCCAGGGGCGCCCCAGGCATCAGGGCCCCATCTGGTCCCCACTGCCCAGGAGAATCTGGGGCCTTCAAGGTAAGAAGAGCCGGGCATCGGGCACCACCCCCTCCGGGCCCCCGAGAAGAAAGGATGGTCGTGGAGGAACACCTGGGGGAGGCGGGTTTGAGGGCAGATGTAACACCCTCATCCCCAAGGGCTCTCCAGAAAGGGGCCAAGGAGCCCTGATCTGCCCCCGCTGACCACGTTCTGGGGCCGGAAAAGGGAAGCAGGCGTCGCTGCTCTGTAGCATTAACGCAGGCTGGGAGCTATCTGCAAGGCTCCCAGCGGCCGTTCTCGGGGGCACGAGAAGGCAAAGGCCAGCGGCCACAGCCCCTAATAGGTGCAGATGGCAATTTGGGGGCTGCTGGGAGGCGGGAGGGTAGGAAGTCTCTGTGCTGAGACTTCCTGAGCCCGCTAACAGGCCAGGTGCCAGGGGAGACCTTGCACTTGGTCACATACCCCACCCAGCACCGAAGGCCACCTTCCCTGCTTAGTGGCTGGGCACTGGGGCCCCTCCCCAGCCTCCCTTGTCCCCTCTCTCCTCTCCATGCCTAAGGGACCCAGACAGGATCCCCCAAACCGGCCGAGGCCCAGCACCCCCATCTCCCTAGAAGCCCCCTCTTCCCCTCCCCGGTGGGTCCTATGTCGAAAGTCTATTTTGAAAACTCTAAGTGTTCCTTGCGGTAGGTAGCAGAGCTAATTTATCAAGTTTATTTCCTGTGAGCCTCCCTTTTTTATATTCTATATCAAGAGGAGTTTTTGTAATATAAAGCAGGACGCCCACACTGATGGTTTTGCACTGGTTTTTGTGACTGTTTCTTACAAAAAGAGAAAGGAACGAAGAATAAATAGTGACCGTGAGGAAAGGTGGCCTTGGTTTGGGGGCGGGGTGGGGAAGCTGGGCCGAGGCAGGAGGCTGGCAAGTGAACCGGGGAAGGGGCATTCTGGGTTCTCCCAAACCTTTAGGAGGGACAGAGCCAGGACAGCATCGTCCCAGCAGGCCCGCATTACCACCCCCGGGGACAAGGTCCTGCCACCCTCCCTCAGCTTGGCTGGCTCAGCCCCCGCAGACGCCCCGCACAAAGCCCGGCTCCAGCGCCCGGACTTCCCCCTGCCCTGCTAGCCTCCCGGGGGAAATCTATCCGCCACGCCCAGCGGTCATTAGGACAGACCGTCCACCGCTTGGCGGCGTGCTAGCCAGGCCTCAAAGAGCATGGGTCAGCTCAGAGGACATGCCTTGGCTTGGGGGCACTGCCCACCAGCCAGTACCACTTCCCAAAGGCTGCCGTGGCTCTGGGCCTGCCTGGGGCTCGGCGGTTGGGGGCAGGATTCTGCAAAGAGGCATGAACTTCAGCCCCGAGAGACGGAGGCCCGGAGAGGACGGGCCCTCCTTAGTGTCCAGCCTCCCTTCCGCTCGGCCGCGGTTACCAGCAGCACAGCCTTGGGCGCCCAACCCGCTGGGCCTCTCTCCTCGGCTGTGTTAACAGCGGCGGTGCCGTGCTCCGCTGGGCACAGGCCGTGTCCCTGGACGTGTGGCTGCAGGCCACAGGGAGGGCAGCGAGGCCCAGCGCGGGCAGGGCCCGGACCCAGGACGCAGCAGCCAGAGCTGGGCTGCACCTAAGGACCAACCATCTCGCCCCCTAAACACTCTCTTCCAAGACGGGAAGCAAGTCTGGGGCCGGGGCTGCTTCTGTCCACATCTGTCCCCAGGAAACGGGGGCTGCCACTCCCGGGGTGCCGGAGGGAAGGGGGGTGTCGGGTAAAGGCCTCACGGGGGACACACAGGCTGCGGGCCTGCAGGGGTCTTCATCTCTGAGGGAGCCGGCTGCCGGCCTCTTCCAGGGCATCAGATGGGGGCTGGGCATGAGAGGAGGCGGCTTGCTGAAATATTTCTATTTTTTGCCCTGCTGAGCTTGAAGGGCACCCAGTCCTACCCAGCCGGCCCCAGAGGCACCCCGGGCCAGTGGGCAGCACCCTGGGGAGGGGGGGAGGGGGGATAAGGGGGCTGAGCCAGGTGCACCTCGGACCCTGGAGGACATGCCAAGTGATGGAGACATGCTTCTCTCTCTTCCTCAACCACAAACCCCGTCGCTTACAGGTGGCCGCCATCTGGGGTTACCCAGGTGTCCATCTGTCAGGGCCGGCCTGGGGCTGAGGCCCTTGGCAGCCTCTGGACCCAGGCCAGTTGAGAGAGGGGGCACCGAGGGGCCTTCAGGAGCTGCGTGGAGGCAGAGCAGCCAACAGCGAGGCCCGAGGAGAGGCCGTGGCTGAGGACAAGGCCCTGCCACCTGCAGCCCACCTCACAGAAGGCGGAAGGGGAGGCGCCAGGGGTCAAAGGCAGACCCCTGCCTGCCAGCCCGCAGCTGCGCTGTGTGTTTAGGGGGCAGAGGGTCTCCTACATGTGGAGAGCGCCCGCATGGAAGGGAAGGGGCCCAGGGTCAAATTCTAAGGTTTTCCAGGCATGGGCAGAAGCCAAGTTCAGCTGCTTGGGCACTAGACTGGCTGGGGGCCTGGGGGAGAGCAAGGAGGCGGTCCACAGCCTCTCAAGAAAGAAGGGTCTTGTGACAGAGGGGCAGGAGCCTGGCCTTGGCCGGATGCCTGTGACTCAGGCTCTGTCCTCGCGCATCTGTCCAGGGGATCCAGAGGCCGAGACACCCATGAACAGGAGGTGTCACCGTGTGGGGGGAAGGATGGGGTGCAGAGGCTCCATCCCTCCCCAAACCTGAGGGCCCAGGAGATCACAGCGTTCGGGGAGTGCCCAGGAGGAGAGGAAGGCGGCCACTCCTGCCTGCCTGGGGCAGGGTCCTTCCTGCCTTCCAGAACCAAAGGGAAACCGAGGTCCCCAGGCCTCCCTGCCCCAGAGGGGCCCCTGGCCCGGCGGGCGGCTACACTTTCTTGGGTTTTCGGCCGACTTGGTAATAGTAGTAAACGCTGATGGCGACAAAAAGGAGGCGGCTGGCCAGGAGCAGCAGGATCCCCAGGGACACGAGGCCCGTCTCGGCGAGCGTGGCAGTGACCACTGTGGGAGAGAGGCCGGGGGGGACACAGGTCAGAGGTGGGGATAGCCCTTACCCCAGCACGGGATGCCATGGGCCCCAGGGTGGCTGCCTGACTGACCCCCGCCCTGAGCTGGGGCATCCTATCAGCTGGCCAACCGCAGCAGGTATGGGGGGCGATCATGTGGGCAGAACTGGTTGTGTGTCATCACACCTGTGCTGGGTCCACAAGTGAGCAGTGGACTGTGGGTGCACGGGCGTGTATGCAGGAGGATACAGGCACCTATCAGCTGCGTGAGCACAGGTGTACAGGTCAACCCAGCCACACGAGTCCCTCCCCCTCGCACAGGTTTTCATCGCTTCCCAGAAAACAAGTGGCACGAGTTGGGAGGCCAGGGGCCAAGCTGCCCGCACCCTGTACCCCATCAGCTTCCCCATCACTGCCCACCTCAGGACTCACCCAAGAACTGGACCGAGAAGTAGCAGGCTTCGGTGAGCAGGGTCCATCGGATGATGACCTTCTCAGCCGTGTAGAGAGCATTCCACATGATCAGGGAGATGCCTGGGGTGGGGGACAAAGAGGGGAGCGGGGGGCAGAGTAGCCTGATCCCCCCGCCCCCTTGGGGGACGGGCAGGGGGCCTGGTCCTCCACCCTTTGACAAAGTAACCAGGATCCCGGACATGCCCTGCCCCCACTCCCACTGCTCAAATTAAAACTCCTCCGTCATCCAACCTGACCCATAACCCGTAACACTAGCTCTCCCATTGCGAGGCTGAAGGGCCTGAAGCTGCCCCAGTCCCCACCCCCCAACCCCACCCCAGAGCTACTGGCGCTGGCCCTTGAAGGTCAAGTAGAAGTGCAATTGGCACAAGGCTGGGGAAACTGTGTTGCGAAGTCGTGGAGGCCTTCTGAAACGGGGGCCTCAGGAGGTGCGGCTGGGGTCCGGGGCCCGCCGTGGGATGTGGGGGAGGGGGGTTTGGAAGAAAGGCTGGATGCACCCCACAGATGACCCTGAATATCAGAGACCGGAAGGAGCTGGGACTTCAGTCTGCGGGTAATAGGGAGCCACAGAATGTTTTGGAGAAGAGGAGGGACACCCCCAGTGCTGGGTTTAAATGCTGTCATTTAGCTTCCTAACAGGCACTGCTGCGTGTGACTCAGGCTGGAGAGGAAACAGAAGTGGTTCAAGTGGGCGGTCCAAGGGCGAGGGCTTTACAGACACTGTGTTGATTCTGCCTCCTCCTCTGGGCTGTGAGGCCCTGGAGGGCGGAGCCTGGGCCTCTTTCATTTCTCTACCCCAATGCCTAGGTGGTGCACTACACACAGCAGGCACTCAATAAGTGCTTTGTCCCAGATGATGCTGAGGACAGTCCCAATCCCCTGGGGACAGTCTACCAGTGGCCACAAGATGGCAGCACACACCCAGCAGAGACAGACTTGTTGGCTGAAGCGTGGGTTCTGAGAAGGGGAGCCCCTGCACAAAGAAGGCTCCCCATGTTCCCTCGGCCCCTATTGGTCCCTCGGCTGCCTATCCCCTCCCCAGAGTCTGCCCCAGCAATACTCACTGAGGAGGGCGCCGCCGTAGAGGCGGATGGGGGTCTTGCTGGTCACCTGCACTCCATCAAAGACTGCATCATAGAGCTGGTCAGGAAAGGTGAGGGCCTGCAGACAGCGGGCGGGAGGCTCAGGGTGAGGGGCTCACTGTGGAAACTTCCCCTGGACATCTCCTTCCTTTCCCCAGTAGCAGTCCAGGATCAGGACACTGACTGCCCCCGACCCCTCCCTACCAGGACAGAAGATCTGAGGTTCCAGTGACAAGGAGTTGGGACCACGGACCATGGGAGCTAGGATGCTCCAGGGCAGGGGAGGGGGCCAGGTCCCAGGGGCGAGGCAGGGACTCACCATGATGGCGATGCCAGAGAAGAGCACAGCAGAGACAAGCTGCCAGACCCTGGGGAGGCGTGGAGAGGAAGGTCAGAGCCACCCCAGGCCCCACAGAACCCTTCCCTCTCCAGCCAAGATGCCCAGCGATGGCTGGTCTGGGGGAGGGAATTTGACGGGATGGAACCAAAGACAAGACTACACAGGGACAAGCTGATGAGCCCCGCCCCCTAGCCCTGTCCCCCACCAAACTCGTGATGCTCACCTGAGGCCCAAAGGCTCCCGAACAGCAAACTTCATCTCATTGCCCAAGACCTGGCTGATCTGTGGACACAGAGGGGTCAGAGGCAACCAGGCTGAAGGCAGCTCTGCCTGCCCAGCCTACTCACCCCCTCCCAGAGGCCCCTGGATGCCCAGGTGGCTCTGCTTAGCCAAAGGGTCACCCAGGCTGGGAGGGTCACACTGAGGCACACCCTCTCTTCCTCCTCTTGACACCGGGGCTTATGGGAAGCTGAAAATACAGTGGCTGAGGATGAAAGCTCAGAGGTCCGCCAGATGTGGGCTTGAAGGCTGGCTCTGCCACTTATTGGTGGCAGAGTCCTTAACCTCTCTGAGTCTCAGTTTCCTCATCTGTAAAATGGGTTAATAGCTGACACTACATCTCCCAGGGTAAATAATGCTTATAAAGTAGCTGGTGCCATAAGAAGCAAATAATAAGCACTCAGCTAATTCTAAGGATCCATTTTCATTATTGCTACTATTCCTCTGACATATCCATTAGACTTCTAGAAAATATGAGCTAAATCTGGGGGCTCCCTGCAGCTGCAACGGGTCTCAGCTATTCTCCCCAAACAGTGGGCCAGATCTGCCTCCCCAAATTGGTGCTCGGAGGCAGACCCCCATGTGGCCGGTTCGAGGCCCCTCCTCCGCGCTCCGCCCACCTTGGAGCGGTGGACCTCCCCGTCGTCATCCTCCCCGCCCACGCCGAGGATCTTCCGGGTCTTCAGGCGGCTCACGAGGTCCGTCTGGCTGTGCTTCTTCATGAGGGGTGGGGGCTGCTTGGCTGCCATCTTGTCCTGGAGCCCGGCCTCTGTAGGAGGGCTGCAGGGAGACACCAGCCTCAGCCACGGGTCCTGCCCAGCTTCCAGATCTCAGAGGGCAGCCAGACCCCAGCCCAGGGCCTGGGGAGGCCTCCCCGTCAACCTGGGGCAGCAGGTGGACACTGGAGGAGGAATCTGAGGGTCCAGGTGCAGTACTGGGCTCCCTAACCACCCGACTGTGTGATTAAAAGGGTCAAGTCACTGCCCTCTTCTGGCCTCAGCTTCCTCATCTGTAAAACGCGTTAGGGCAGATGGTCCTAAGGCCTTCCCGCTCCGCCAGCCCGTCTGGCCTAAGTGGATGTGGCACACCCCAGACAACCAGGCCGGAGGGAGCCTTACAGACAGCCCTGGAGGAGGTATAGGCCCAGGACAAGGCATTCAGGCCTGGATAGACTGTACCCAAAGGTTCCTGGGGGCAGGGGGTAAACTGGGGCCTGGGTCAGCCTTGGCAGAAGAGGGAAGGGTCTACCCAAGCCTGGGTAGGGCTCCTGAGTTCTGGAGTCCAGGCCACCACTGAGCTTTCGCCCAGACAATTCCTCTGCCCAGCAAGCCCTCCCACCCACCCTCCCAGACAACCTCCCTCTAACCTGCCAGCGCTGAGAACAAGGGGAGGGGGTGACCCCAGGACCCAGCTGAGCCAGAGGAGGGATGGCCAGGAGAGTTGGCAGGGCTGTGGCAGCAGTTCGGGCCTTGCCCCTCCCTGCTCTCCCCTCACCCCCCCCCAGGTCTGCCCACGATCCTTGATGGCCCCCAACCTCCGGCCTCCCCCCAGCTCCACCTCAGACCAGCTCTTGAGCACCTACTGTGTGCCGGGCAGTGGAGACGCTGATGTGAGTTGAGTGGCCGTCCTCACCTTCAGTCAGCACAAAATCTATGTGGAGGAGACAACAGTGTAAACCACAGTGAAGTAAAGGTTTCCAGAAGCTGGCCCTGAGCGGGCTCCTGTGATCTTGCCGCCCTGCAAGATGGGTACTATTTACACCCATTCTACAGATGAGAAAACCAAGTTCAATGAGGCTCGATAGAAGACCAGGTTGAAAAATGGTAGTACCCCCACCCTATCACGTGCTGCACCAGTGCTGGGTGCCTCCCATATCCCTGCACCTCTTTCCCACCCACAGCTACTCTCCAGAAAGGCAGGAAAACCACCCCCGATAACAGACAAGGCTCAGAAGTTGCCTGTCCCTCAACCAGGGACCTGAGGTGGGCTTGCTGGACCCCCCCAACCAGGCATCAGACTCAGGTCTTTGTGTGGCCCCCGGCAAGTCTCACCCTCTCAGCCCCAGCCAGAGGCAGGGCACAGAAATGTCCCCAGGTCACCTCCAGTTTTCCAGCCTCTAAGACACTAAGACCCAGTGTCTTAGAACAAAATAAAGCACCCAGCAAATAAACATCAGAACAAAGAATCAAACGGTGGGGTGTTTGGATAACATGGCTTTACACTGGATGAACTGGGCAGGGAGCATACCAGCTCGAGTTTGGAAATAATGGCCAAGGTCATTACTGGAGGTCTTTAGTGAGTAACGTCCAGGCCCCACTGCCCTCCTAAGCCCCCTGGCCTAGCTCCTCACCTGTAAAACAGGGGCAGCTATGCTTTCCTCTCCCACGTATATACACCCCGGGGAATGGGAGGCGGCGGCTGGTGGTGACCAGGAAGGCAGCTCAATGAATGGCTGATGCTGGTCAGCGGGGCAGCCGCCTGGGGCAGCGAGGGTTTAACCAGGCTCCTGGGGTGGGGGTGGGGGGCGGGCACTGTCACAACACCTCAGCCGCTTGCTACCACCTTCTGGTGGATCCAGGTAGAAGCTATAATCAGCCTGGCGTCCCTCCCACTTGCCAGGTGGACCCGCGGGAGGCTGCCCCCAGGGAGCCAGCAAGCCATTGGCCCCTCACCCATGCCTCCATGAAGGAAGCCCCAGGCGGGCTGGTCGCCACCCTTCCCCTTCCGGCCTCCGCTCTGGCCTTCTATTTGTTAATTTGCATACAGTGAAATGAACCTTCTTTGGGGTCTGTAGTTATATGAATCTTAGCACATGTATAGATCCAGGCAACCACCGCCTCCAAATCAGGACCCAGGGCAGCTGCATCACCAGTCAGACCCTCCCCTCACCCCTAACCCCAGGCAACCGCCGATCTGTTGTCTGTCACTGTAGTTTTGTTTCTGTTTTTTCAAATGTGTTACATAAATGGAATCATGTAGTATATAACCGTGGATACTGGCTTCTTTCACTCAGCATCATGTCTTTGAGACTCATCCAGGCTGCTGTGTATATGGACGTTCCCTTCCTCTCGGCAGGAGAGTGGGAATCAATGTACCGGTACCTGGCGTCAACGTACCAGTTCGTTTACCCTGTCACTCACTGAAGGACGTCTGAGTTGTTTCAGAGTTTGACAATTATGAATAGAGCTGCTATAAACATTCATGTGCAGGTTTTGGTGTGACCATGAGTTTTCATTTCTCGAAGGTAAATATCTGGGCGTGGAATTATATTGAGTTATATGGTAAATCTACGTTTAACTCTAGAAGAAAGTGCCAGACTGCATTCCAGAGCAGTGAACCATTTCCGCTTCCCCACAATGCATGAGTGTTCCCTTACCCCCCATCCTCGCCAGCACCAGGTATGATCAGACTTGACTTAACCCTTCATATAGGTCTCCATAGTGTTTTAACCCTTCTCACCCAGGCCAGCCAGGCTGCCTGACTCAGTCCTGCTGTGTCCCTTACTGCCTATGTTTAGTGGACAAGTCACACTGCTCTGAGCCTCGGTTTTCCCCATCTGTGAAATGGAGCTGTAATTCTCAGCTCCTCGAGATCCAGGGGCAAAAGGAGAAGCTTGGTCAAGAGCACGCAGCACAGCACCTACACATTTAAATGAAAGGACTGCATTTAGTGAGGATGTGCTGTGAGCCATGTAGGGCTGGTGGGACTGGGTCCCTGCCCTTAAGTAGCTTGCAGCCTGAGTGGGGACAGGGAAGCTGATCTGTCAGGCACGAATCAGGGCCAGTTGCTTCTCTGAGCCCGTCTTCTCATCTGTGAAACGGAAACAACAATCCTTACATCTTCCCTAGGCCTGGTCAAAGCAGAAACAAAATAACGGACAGCAAGTATTTTATAAAGTACCAGCTAACTGCTAAAGCCAGAAGAGCTTAGCTGCAGAAGCCACACTCTCTGAGTTCAAATCCCAGGGCCACCACTTCTTAGCTGTGTGCCTGTGGGCAGGTCACTTACACTCTCTGTGCCTCAGTCACCCCATCCATAGTTGGGGAAGCAAAGGGTCTTCCCTCACAGGGATGCTGTGAGAATATAAGATGTGACCTCCGTGAAGGGCGCAAGGTAGTGCCTGGCCCGTACCAAGTGCTTGGTTGAGATGGGCACTTAGACACAGACACCCCCTCCTCCCCACGTCCCCCATGTAGCAGGGGCTCTGGGGTGGAGGCCAGGAAGCATCAGGAGAGGGGCCTAACTAGCATTTCCTAACGTCTCCACCCCTTGGGCAGAGCCCCCAGACCTCAATCCCATGGCGTAAGGCTGACACTCGGGCCACAGCACCGCAGGCCTGGGCTGTGTCAGCGACCCCTGCCCAGAGGGTCGGCTGCCTTCCTCTGCCCGATGGTCCCTCCCCACCAACACAGACACAGGGCTCCCCTCGGCACCACAGGCCCAGGGCTGGTACAGAAGGGGGGCTACAGGGCAGGGTCCTGGGCTCCATTTGACTTCCGGTATCACTCCGGCACAGCCATCAGGTACCTGGGCTGGCGGGACCCACTGCGGCCGTACACAGAGCCCAGAGCCCAGCCGCAAGCTCGCCACCAACAAAGGGCCCTACAGCCTCCCAGGGAAAGTGGGATCTTAAACGTCACGTCCAGGGAGCAGGGTCCCCAGCACCTGGCCCTACAGAGTTAAGTGCTCTGAGCCCTGAGTCCCATTGCTCCTTCATCCGCAGGACTGGACCCCACCTGGAGAGGGCAGGCGGGCAGCTGCCACACTCACACACTCACATACACACACACACGCACGTGTGCGCACAGCAGCCCCTAAGTACCCCACCGCCAGACACACCACACACCCCCTCTGATCTGCCCATGAACTTTCCTCCCTTTCCAGGTCACTCCAGGTAGGACTGGCCCCATTGTAACCTAAGAGAAGACAGAGGACAGTTCCCCCACTCCCTCCTTGTACCCCAGCTGAACTGGCTTTGGGACAGCCAGACCTGGGTTCAAATCCTGGTTCTGTAGGACACCGCAGCTCTCCCAGCCTCAGTTGCTGCCCCAGTGCAATGGGGCTGATGAGAAGGCTCACTCTGCAGAAGGGCTGGAGGAGATATAACAGGCGATACCTTGTGGCAGAGTGCCCTGCCCGGACCCAGGCAGGGCCCCACTCCTTCTCCTTCCCTCTCCTCACTCTGCCATGCACAGTGGAAAAAGCCTGCCTGTTACAGCCGTCATGCTTCCTTTCCCAGGCCCCTGTGCCTCCTGAAGGGCCCCCAGGGCTCCCCGGGGACCAGGCTGGTGCCAGGCTGCCCAAGGCTAGGGGAAGGGCTGGGAGGAGGGCTGCCCTTGCTCCTAGATGCTCACTTGGGAGGCCCTGCCAGGTAAGGAGAAGGGAAAATGTGGATGGCAGCCCCCAGACCCCATGTTCGCGATCCTCTGCATTCTGCCCCTGGCCAGCCTCTCTGACCTCAATTCCCAATGAACTGGGAAATCACTGTCCTTTGAACAGGTGTTCTCCCTTCTGAACCACTGCCTTCCACTCCCTCCATCCCGATGCCCCCCGTTCCTCAGGGTCTTTGCATGCCCCCTCCTCCAGGGAGCCTCCCCAGGGCACAGTGCCCCTCCCCTCTCTGGACCCTCAGTGGCAGCCAGGGCCACTTCCGGACCATCCTCATCATCATTTCAGGGCCAGGCATTTCAGGGCTCCCCGAGACCCAGTGATCTGAAGGCAGGGCTGGTATCGTGCCCACCCGAGAACCTCCCCGCTGGCCCCGCTGGGACACAGAGGCACTTCGGCAGCAGAGGCGAATGAGGGACGGTCAGGCCAAGGCAAGCAGGTCTCCCTAACTCTACCCACAACACTCAGGATCACACTCAGTTAGACCTGGCAGGGCCCAAGGGGAGGCTCTGCTCCACACACACGCTGGACACGCTGGACAGGCCAGAGAGCTGAGGCCCAGAGCGGACAAGCTCTGCCCCAGGCCACACGTGAGCTGGTGACACAGGAGAGCCGGGAAGGAGCTTTGTGGTCAGGCAGAGCTGGGTTCCAATTTGGTACCTCCTCTGGCCAGGTGACCGTGCGCAAGCAGGTCAGGGGGTGCTGAAGACTCCAGGAGAGTAGATGGGGTTTTCCCTGGCATCTGGGGTGCCCAGGAAATGACTGGAGGTTGGCTGAGAACGTTGGGCGAGACCCCACTACCACCTCAGAGAGCTGCAGCCATCCCTAGGTGAGTGCCACGGGGCAGGGGTTACTGAAGGTTTTGTTCACCCGGCCTGGACAGCTCCAGGCATGGGAGGAGCTCAACAAAAATTTGGGACAAAGTAAAGTTGGGGGAAGGGTTTCGAGGCCCCCTGCTAGCCGAGATCTGACCCCGTGTAGCCCCTTCCTCCTTCCTCCTTCCTCATCTGAGGCCAGAAAAGAACATCCCCAAAGAGCTCCTAGCGGCGGCGGCAAGACAGAAGGGGCCGTGATGGCACAGAGGCCAAGCAGAGCCTCGAGATCGGACCAGGAAGGGAAGGGCTCATGGGGGGACAGGAGGAGTGTTACAAGTGTCAGGGGAGGGGCGGGGGCGGGCATATACTTAATGATGAGGCAAACTTGGACTCAAACCCCCAACTCTTACTCTTAATTGCTCTGTGACCTCAGGAAAGTTACTTAACCTCTCTGAGCCTCCATTTCCTCATTTGTGAAACCACATGACGACTTCTTAGCTCACAGGGTTGTGATCAGACGCACTGAGAAAAGGCAGTGGAGGGGCCTGGTCCCTGGTATGCACTCCCCAAAGGACAGTAATTAACAATATTAAAGGGGTGGCTGTCCAGGCGCTGCCCTGGCAGCAGATCCGATGGGGCTGAGACATCTTTCCCATGCCAGTCCTGTAGGACCTCTCCCAACCCCCCTGTAGCCTTCCCAGAAAGCCTGGTTTCCATAGAAACAGATGGACTGCAGAGCTGTCCCCTTCACGGAGAATGTGCCACCACGAGGGCTGGCTTAAGAGGCGCTGGGGGAGAGGAAGCGGCCTGGGGCCCAGAGCACCCACCAGCTGCCGAGCCTCCAGGGGGCTCCTTCAGGGGGGAGTCATTGCTGTTGACTGTCAGAGCCAAGAGCCACTACCTTTGCAAACAAGACCCTCTGCTGGAGGGGCAGCATACCTGTCCCTCCCCATCTGGTAAGGAGAAATGCCCCCAAAACATCCTCCCAAGGAAAGGAGGCAGGGGACCAGTACTTTTAGACCAGGAATTCCATGTAAGCCCCACAGCTCTATGAGAACAGCTGTACTATGACTCCCATTTTAGAGATGAGGAAACTAAGGCCCAAGGGACTTACGTATGTGTCTCTTGGGGGTAAGTGGCAGAGCTGAAATTCAAACTAAGCTAACTGTGCCTAACTGGATATTCAGATAGAAGCTGGTGTACGTGCACGCGTGTGCATGAGCACACACGTACACGTGCGTGGGGTAGGGGTGTGGTGTGGTGAACACGACATCCAGAAAGACTCAGCTCTAAGCCATCTTCCCCATCACATCTCCCCGTGAAAGTCCCTGGCAGGTTGCCAGCATCTGAACCCCTCCCTGGGGTCCAGCCTCCTTTGGATTAGGGCCCTGTGACTCCAGCAGGACCTGGGAAGGGCTACAAAGGAGACCCATTGTTCGGTTATCACGTTGGTGCAAAATAGCTGGAAATGGGGTCTGGGACAGGCAGCACAGGAGTGGGGGCAGTGAGAGACAGAGCCTCCCGGCCCTGGGCAGAGGGAAGGGGAGGTAGGGAGAGACCCAGCAAGGGGACCATGGGGGCTGGAGGGTCCACATCATCCTTCCTGTGGTCCCTTCCTGGGGCAGCCCATCAGCCCCCTGGGCGAGATGCGATCTAAAGAACGCCCAGCCCAGAACCCTCCACCGGGGCCCTCAGGCGGAGTGACTCTCAAACCTCAAGGATCCAGATCTCTGGGTTCTGCATCATTAGTCCTGTGTCTTTGGGCAGATTAACTTCCTGGAGCCTCCGTTTCTTCACTGTAAACAGGGTGACAATGCCTGACTTACTAGGTTGTCAGCAGGGTTGGACTAAACTAGAAAGTCACACAGCTGCTTCACCGACATTATTATCACAGTGGCCTCTGGGGTGCAGGTTTTGCTGGTGGGCGTTTCCTCAGGGTAAACGGGCTAAGGGAAGAAGCTGAGGAGAGGCTGCCACGTGGCAGGGCTTCCTTGCAGTGTATCCCTCGAGAGCAGAGTGCAATTATTCTAAAGGCCAGGCTGCCTTAGGCAGCCTTGTCTCTCAAGTCGCCGGTGAGCCAGTGGAAGGCGGGGCTGCATCACCCATCTCTCTCTGTACCAGCATCACCACCGGGCTCAGGGCTCTGTGTCAAGGGCAAGGATGACAGAGTAGAACTGGCGGGGGAGAAGAACACGATGCGAATCCTGCTGGCGTACAAACCAGTCCCCGTGACAAAGCTCTGTAGTCAAGAAAGGGATTCCACACCCCATTTCCAAGAACTCCAGGAACACAGGAGCTGGCAATGGAGGGTTTGACTGAAGCTGGAAGGCTGAGCCCTGAGTCACTGGGCTGGGAGACAAGACAGCTGAGGTCACCAACAGATTCTGCCATCACAGGTAAGCCAGGGCCGGGCTCTGGGACTCAGCTTCCTCGCCTGAAAAACGGAAGTGTGGTCTCCAGGACCCCTCCTGGCTGTGATATTCCGGATCTGGCTTCCAAACCTTGTCACTCACCAGCCGCACTCCAGCTCCAGCAAAGACCCCAGCACAAGCTGCCCCGCCCCCAAGTCCTAGCACCTCTCTCACCGGCTCTGGAAACACACGTTTTGCTATTTCTCTACCAGTTCTCTTTCTTTCGAAGCTGCCTAATTTCCAGAAGGACAGAGGAAAGCCCACATTTTCATCACAAATATCTCCAAGCCCTCAGGGACAGAAAAAATAAACATTCCCTGCTGTGCTGGAGAGGGTGAGAGGGTAGGGCAGGACAAGGGGTAAGAAGGAGGGGACATCCCTGGGGGCCTCACCCTCTGAAACTGCTGTGTGGGCAAGGGGGTGTCCAGGCCTCGGATGGCCATCCACTGCCACACAGAAGTCACCGAGAGGGGCTTCTCTGTCCCTACTGCCACTCACAAAGGGCAGAACACATGGAGAATTCCTGTCCTTTCCAAACCAGGAGTGGGCCAGCCTCAGCCCAATGACCACATCAGGGCCCTCAGAGGCAGCTGGTGCTTCCAGATCCCATGGGGCCAGAGCTCTTGTGAAAAGGCGGTGGCCATAACCCTCTCCCCTGCCACTCCTTCCACCTCCCCCACCCCTGTAGATGCTCAGAAACTTGGAGAGGAGGAGAGAAGGGCGGGAAGGGAGTTTCCGTGAAGAGATGTCCCACTATTTTGAGCCAACTTTTTCATAAGCAAGTAGTTATTTGCCCTTTGGGTGGGTTGCGGGAGGCAAGCAGAAGGATCCCTGTACTTTTCCCAGTACCCTGATGGGCCAGAACCACAGTCCAGAACTAACCATCTCCCCCAGGGTTTGGGGGGCTCTGGCATGACTCAAAAGGCCTGTGCTGATATCCTGGCTCCACCACTTATTAGCTGCATGGCCTTGGGCCAGTGATACTACCTCTCTGGGCCTCAGTTTCCTCATCTGTTAAATGGTTGTAATAATGACACCCATCTCCCACTGATGAGAAGATGCACAAAAAACTCCTAAAACAGTTCCTGTTTATAGTGAACGCTCAAAAATAATGTTGCTCTTATTTTCAGACAAGGAAATTCAACTTCTTTGCCTCAGTTTCCCCCTTGACCATACCAACTTCAGAACAGGTCCCCTTGTAGAAGCCACATGTGGATACAGAGTGGGGTGCTTACAAGGCAGTGGCCACACGAAGGAAATGGGAAGAGAGAGAACTAGGGTCACTCTGGCTCAGGAGGAAGATGCTGCCCTGAGTGTACTGACAACAGGTGGGCAAGGGGAACCTGGGAAGGGGGCTGGCAACAGCCTGCAGAATACGGAGCCCCTTGGGGTACTAAGCCTGGGTGGCTCCCCTCCATACCCCCAGCACTTGGCCAGGCCTGGCCTTCGGAGGGGCACAACCATCGTTGTGAATTAATGGTTGAGATGCAGGGTGAAGGGAAAATTATTACGGGCTAGGCGTCAGAACATTAGGCACCCCACCCTGCGGCTGCCACTCCTGGGCAGCTTGCCCTGGGGTTACTTATGCTATCTCTGAGCATCACTGCCCTCATCTGTGAAATGGGGAGGCTTATCCCCTCTCAGCCAGCCTTGTCTCCTATCTCTTCCCCACCCGTTCACTCTACCCTAGCTACACTGGCTCCTTACAGTTCCTCAAATACAGCGGGCACATTCCAGCCTCAGGGCCTTTGCACAGGCTGTTCTCTGCCAGATCTTTAGTCCCCGAAGCTATCCCCACAGCTCACTCCCTCAAAACTTTAGCTCATAAGTCACCTCCTCAGGGAGACCTCCCTGACCACCCTACTTAAAATGGCGACCTCACCCCTGGCCTCAACACCCCCCCACACTCAACTTTTCCCCCTCACCTCCCAATATACTATATAATTTGCTTATTTACTTTATTAGTTATTTGCCCCTCCCCTACTGTGTCAGCTCCAGAAGGGCAAGAATCTTTTAATTTTGTTCACAGCTGTCTCTCAGGGCCTAGAACTGTATCTGGCACTCTGTTCATTAAGTCATTTTTGGCCCAGCTCTCACAAACATTTTGTCCAATAAATGAAAGAAAGTAAAGAGCAGTTCAGCGCTGTGTGAATATCACAGGTCACTGTCAATTCCACTGTTCCTCCCACCCCCAACCCCTGGACTGGCAGGCCCTTCCTCCAGCAGACACAGAGGGGGCTACCATAAGATCCTGGGGGAGGGGAGGCAGTTGAGTGTGGGGTTGGAGAACTTGGGGTGCGGGTGGCGGGCCTGAGCTGTGGATCCAGGAGGTACTGACAGCCAAACATGGGTGGAGGGCTTTGGGCCTCAGCCCTCCACTCCAAATTTAGGGCAGATTAAGCTGACAGCATGTGGGCAGAAAAGGAGAAGTCAGGTCGGCTGGTTCCCAAGACAATGTGGCCGGGAGGGCACCTTGGGGGACAGAGGGCCCCTTTTACAGATGGGATAACAGAGGCCTGGAGAATACGTAGTCTTATTTACTAACAACCCAACGAGAAAAATCTTTGCTCCCCCTGGGCTAAGTATGAGGCCCGGCTAAAAAAATGGACTCTGCCTCCCCCTGGCTCTCCAACAACCCTCTCACCTCCCTCCCCACCCCCTCCCCCATCCCTATGTCCCTGGCACTGCGAGCCGGAGGAAGAGAGGGCGTCGGCTCCCTCTCCACAGACCACCAAGACTGGAGGTCCAAGAGGCCTCTCAGTTGGGGTGGGCATCCCTGCAGCCCCGGTGCCTTCTACCCGCAGGGCAGCCCCACCGGGAAAAGTTTGTCTGAAGGAAATCAACCAGGAAGTGCGGGGCGGCGAGGCGGCCTCGGCCGTCGACGCTGGGCTCTGGGCTACAGAGACGCCTCGGGGTTCAAGGCCTCCACCCTCCACCCGGCTCCCGCCCCCGCCGCCTTCACTCCCGCGTAGAAATCCGCTCCCTCCGGGGCCTCGAGGAGGCGGCGGGAGCCCGGGACGGGGTAGGGGCGGGGGAGGGCGGAGCGAGAGGACGCCGAGCTAGTGCCCAACCGTGATAGGGGCGTCGCGGGTGGGCGAGGCGGCCTGGCGGTTCCCCTACGGACCCCCGGAGTGGGTACGAGCATACCGCCCGAGGCGGGCAGTCCCAGGCTATTCAGCGCCAGGACAGTGGGACCACGCTGCCCCCGTCCGCTGAGCCCGTCCGCCGAGCGCGCGACTTGGGAGAGAGTGGGGAGCGTCGGTCTCCACCTGTCCTTCCCCTAACCTCCTCCCAACAACTGGGGCTTAGGCTCGGCTTCCGATTCTGCTCCCCCCACCCCTGGAGACTGGGGTCTCCCGGCCTTGCTCCTCCCCCCTCCAATGTGTCCTTTATCTCCCAGCTCCAGATACCCACCCACTTTCATAGAGGGCTGGGGGCTCCAGGCGGGAGCTCCTGGCTGTCGGACGCCTCCGGTGCTCTGGCCCAGCACTCCAGCCCCCACGGCCCCCCGAACCAGAAGGTCGGGCCAGACTCATGGGCAGCGGGAACCCCGCCACCTCCAACCTCGACCCAGCAGGGGGCGAGGAAGGGGACTCGCAAGTTTGTGCCGCACACACCCCAGACCCGGGAACAATGGAGGGAGGACGGAGACAGGGATGGAGGGGGGAGGGGACAGAGAACCGAGCGCGGGGACCGAGTCAGACCCCAGGGAGGGAGAAAATGCTTTCCGCTCGGTTTCTCCCTCGCTCCGAAGCGGAGAGCGCGAGCCCAAGAGGCGGAGGCGGAGGGCGGAATAAACCGTCGTAGAGGGAGGAGACGGCGGAGGGAGGAAGCCGAGGGAGAGAGAGAAACCGAGTCAAGAGGAAAGGGAGCAAGCGGAGAGCGCGAAGGAGAGGACCTGAAGGGACTGCGGGACGGCGCCCGGGAGAACCGCGGAGGGGGGAATCCCTGGAGTCCCGGCAGAACCCTCCGGCGCCAAGAGGTGCTGGGGCGCCCGGCTCGCGCGCACGGGGTCCTCTCTGTCCTCGGCGGTCCCTGCGACCGCAGGAGCCCCAATGGGCTGCGCTGCGCAGGCACCGGCCAGCTGGCGGCGGGAAGGGAAAGTGCTAGGCTCCGAAGCGGCGGCGGGGAGCAGAACTTACGTTCCTAGCGCCTGCTGGCGCCGGCGCTGCGCGGAGCTGGCGTGCCAGGGGGACTCTCGGGCCCTCGGTCGACTCACATCGCGCCGCCCGCGCCGGGCAGGGCAGGGCCGGCTGGACTACGCGCGGCGCCCAGCGCGGCGGGGCTTTGCCCGAGTCTGGCGGCCCGAGCTGGTCCCTCCTCTCAGTTCCGTGCACAAGCCAATGGCGCGCCGTCCCCTCCCACGCGCCGCGCTGCCTAGCCCCCGAGGGTGGCCGCCGGGGCGGGCGGGAGAGAAGGGTTGGGGGAACTGGGCTCCCGGGCTCCCCAGCCGAGGCTTTCCCGGAGATCTCCTGCTGGGGGCGCGCTCACGCCCGGGGGGAAGGCGGTTGGGAATCCGAACAGAGGGCCCGCGCCGCCCAGGGAGACTTTCGTGGCAAATTCTCCAGACTGCGCCCCTTTCGTGAGACTATCAACACCCTCGTAGGTTGGCAAGACACCTTGTCTTAAATATCCCTGGGGTATCGCCTGGGGCCTAGGCCAGTGTCTAAAACGGAAAGGAATGCTTTGGCTGGTAGATACCCAAGTGTGTAATAACACAGTTACACAGCAATGGTCCCCGTCTGCTGAGCGCCCGCTCCGTGCCAGGCACCGTGTGCTGAAGGAATTACAAGTGTTAACTCGTGATTCTCACAACTACCTATATGAGGCCGGGATGATTGATCCCATTTTACAGACGGTGGTTGTTAATGTTTGCTTTCATTTAGTCTTCTGGCTTCCAACCTAGGCTCACCGTTTCTAGTCCTCCCTTGCTTGGTGTGACTTTGTCAAGTAACATGACACCATCAACACCCCACCCCCGCCACACACACACACACACACACACACGCGCACACCTTCATCCTCCATCCTAAAATCCAGCCTCAGCTAAGTTGCTACAAATTTGCACTGTCAAGGCACAAAGATCTTAGCTGGGGCTCCTTGGCACGTGGGGGCGGGAGGAGGCACAGTGGCAAGACCTTTTGTGTCCGCACATCCTGTGGAGGGCAAGGGGGTTAAGAATGGAGTTTGGGGGTCCTGGAGGCTCTCTGGGAGCCTTTCAGCCTAAAACAACTAGATTCCTACAGCAATTCCCCCCCCCCCCCACAAGATTCTGAGCTCATTTCAATCCTTTGTGACTAGTAATGTGTTTCCCCACCCCAACTCCCACCAACCTCCTTCCTAGAAAAGAACACCTGCATCTCTTTATCTTGGCGGATGGTCACAATGGGAGGGGGCTGGAGGAAAGAGGAAGGCGAGGTTGACGACAAGCTCCATTTCACAAGATAAGCAAAGGGGGCAGAGAAAGGTGAGTGGTTCCCCAGGCTTCTACCCGTACCTTAAGAGTTGATCAAGCAGGCTCTGGAAGCAGACTGCCCAGGTCCAAATCCTGGCTCAGCCTTTTGGACACTGTGTGGCCATGGGCAAGTAACAACCTCTAGGTGTCTGGTTTTCTCGGTGTACAAACTGGGGGCAACCAATAGTAGGAGCACCTGTGGTTGTGGAGATTTAAATGGCAGCAGTTCACGCTTATTGGGCGCTGACTGTACCAGGTGCTCAGGGCTGGCGTGCCAAGCAGGCTCCCATTGCCCTCCCCGAAGCTGTGACTGGGCAGGAGAGGCTATGCCCTTTACACAGAAGTAAACAGGAAGTGCCTGGCTCATAGTAAGCACCCGGTGACGGTTAGCTGTCTGATTACCAAGGTAACAACTCTGATCCTGAGGCAGTGCTGTGGCCCACAGTGCCACCATCCCTGCTCCCAGCCAGTGACGGCCAACAATGAATGAATGAATATGACTGCAGATCAGGATTGTTCCTAGCTTTGTTGGGTGAAGCACAGACCCCAAATCCACCTGACTGAAGTCTCAGGGCTTGATAGTAGTCTTTGTGACAATTTAGAGTCTCAACTCACTGCCTTAACAGAGCTGGCTCAAGCAGGGGTGATGAATTCATTTGTTACTCCTTCTGCCTCCCCAGCATTCTGGGCTCTGGGTTGCTGAGGGGCAGGCACCAGCCTCACTTGTGTGCAGTGTTACCCCTGATTGCCCCCCTGACTAGGAGACACAACTAATGCTCCCCTAGGTGTGGCTATTGGATATACCTGAGCCTGACTTTTATCAATAGACGGAGGGACTTTATAACCATCGCTCCGAGATCTCCAACACAGAAGGGGCTGCTTTAGTAGTAGTGAGCACCCTGTCACTAGCAGCATGCAAGCAGAAGCCAAGGAAGAGTTGATGAGGGTGCTACAGGAGGAGTTCATGCCTTAGGTGGTGTTTGATGTGGATAAACCTTGAGCGCTGGGTGACTTGATCCTGTGTTCTTGTCTCCCAAGCCCATCAGATGGGAAGGTGTGAGCACAAGCCGTCCCATCATCCTTCATGAAGGAGGCAATGTTGACTGGGCCCTTCCTGTGCGCCAGGCGAGGTGCTGGCTGTTGGGGCCCCAGTCCCTGTCCTTGAAGAGCTTATAGCTCCTGGGAGACAGATGCACACACAGATAGTCAAGCCCAGCAATGGAAACAACTCGCAGTAACAGCCAAAGTGCTTGGGGGACCGGAGGAGAGGAGAAGGAAGAGACATTCTCCATTACCCCTGGCGTCCACTTTCCCTAAGGAGCCCATTAAAAGCTCTGTTCTCTTCCTTCCTATATGATTTTCTAAAGTGATGTGCCTCTACTTCAGAACATTCCTTAGACTGCCATTCTGCCGTTAACATCTCTGAGTCACCTCATCTTTACATTGGACATAAGTGTAAAGAGGATAAAAACTGCCATTTGTAAAGTGCTCCCCAAATCTAGGCAAGAATAGGTGCTTGACACGTGGTGGCCATGAGGTGTCATCATTACTTACAGTGCAGGACAGGGAACATTAACTGAGAGGGCGAGAGAAGGGGGTTAGGACCCTGGCTCTGCTCCTAACCAGCTGTGGCACCCTCTGCTGCTCCTGAAGAACGGGCTTGTGAGAGTCGCGTGAGGTGATGAGATGCAAAGGGTTTGCAGACTGGAAATGCTGATTCCTATTATTATCATGATTATTGTGATTCTCATTATTGTGAAATGTTTCCCTCAAAGCCCCAGGAGGGTGGGGGTGGGGTGGAGGTGGAGCCCAGACCCGTGGCTGGGCGAGGGTCACTCCCCTCCAGCCTCCCACAGGAGCCTGGGAGCAGCTGGGCCTCCATCTGCCCAGGTTCCAGCTAGCAGGGGCGGCAGCACCTCCTTTGCGGCTGTGTGTCTGTGTGTGTGCCCGTGCAGGTGGGTGTTGGAAGGTGGAGTGGGCACAGGGAATGCCCGTGTCTGTGGCTAGAAATCACTTGTGGATTGTGACTCCCTGGGGAAGAATGCAGAGGCAATTAGATTTCCAAGATGCCAGCAGTGGGACTAGTGTTGGCACCCAAGAGATAAGGAGAGAGGCTGGGGGGAGTGAGGGTTTGGCCTAGTCTTTGGGGCTAGGGACAGGGGATAGGTCTTACCAGGGACCCCTCCCTGGGGCTGGCGGTGCATGTAGAGGAAAAAGATGTTGTCAGAAGCCTGTGGTGGTCGAGTCCAGGGCTTTTGGAGCTGACAGACTTGGGTTCAAATCCTAGGGATGGGCCAGTGATTTCATTTCTCTAAGCCTCAGTTTCCTGGTCTGTAAAATGGGAATAATAGGAGAGCCTATCTCCTAGAGGTTATTGGGAGTTTAAGAGAGAGGATGCATGTTAAGCTGTTAGCAAAGAGAAGGCACATAGTAGACAACTGTTGCTGACATTATTCGTAGGAAGCCCAGAAGAAGGAGGGAGGGAGAGGGCCTTGCAGGTGCCAGTGCTTGGTAAACTGGGAAAGTAGCTCTGGGGTGAAATCTGTCAAGCCAGGAGGTGGTGGAAACTGCCATAAGGAGCATCATTTTGGCCCAGGCCGAAAGAGCCACTGTCCCAGCACACAGCGTGAAGCAGAGGAGCTGGGCTTTCATAATTCCTGCCACTTCCCTTTGCTGGTTCCCCTCACTTCCTCTAGAGCATCTTCCTTCCCTGTGAGCCTGTCTGGTAAGAAGACCTCTGGGTCTTTCCGCTCCAATTCCAGTGGGCCCAGGCTGAGCACAGCTTTGGGGACTGGGAGAAGCTGCTGGGAGCTCAGGGACCCTGAGACAGGCCTCCCCCACACTGCCCGGCCCCTGCCTCCACGCCAGGGACACTGTCCAGGCCTCCTTCCCTCCGCCACCCCCCTCCCGCCTATGAATCATCCCCACCACTGCTGTTGCTGCTCCAGGACCGCAGAATGTCAAGCAGCTCCTCACCTGTGGGACAGACAACCCATTAGGATGCGGGTGGAAGCAGGGAGGCTCAGCCCTTCTAAGGAAAGACGTGACAGCTCAGCTCTGGGACCAGAGGACCACAGCCAGCGCTTTTCTGCTTCCACTGGGGAGAGCTCAAGGGGGCAGGTGAGAGCAGAACTTGGGAGTTAGACCAACCTGGATCTAGGGTCAAGGCCCTAATTCTGCTTATTAGATCTGTGGCCTTAGTCAAGTTACTCAGCCTCTCTGAGTCTCAGTTTCTTCATCTGTCAAATGGAGAGAGAAAAATCATGCCGAGGCACAGGGGACTTGGAGGATTAAGTGAGGCACAACCTGTAAGTCCTGAGCTCAGAGCCTGGCTCACAGTAAGTGCTCAATTAATGTTCACTGACCCAATGAATGAATGAACAGGCGACAGTGGCGGTGAGTGGCGGTACAGGGAGGTGCATGTGACTGCCTTTGGGAAAGCCAGCCTCCACCAGCTGGCTTGGGGCGGTGGGGTCACTGTCTGGGGGCCCAGGACACCTGTTGCTCTGTGCTGGTGTGAGAGAGGCAGCTTCCAAAACTCAGAACAGAGTGTGGACTTTCCCTTGTGGGCACAGCTCACACTGCTGCAAGTCAGATAAGAGCCTCAGGCTCTCTGAAAGAGCTGAGCCCCGCCTGACCAAAAAGAATTGCTATGGGGGGGGGGGAACAGCAGGGAGTGGATCTTCAGCTTGGGAGGCCCCCCCAAACCCCTTTACAGTGATAGTATAGAGCAGCCACTCTGGGCTGCGAGGTCAGGACCTTGGGCCTTGGGTAGCCAGCTAGGGCCGTGAGCAGTACCTCACCAGCCTCCTGCCCAAGCGGATGCTAGGCCCCTTGGGTACCACACCCTAGAGAGCGCTATCATCTTCTCAATAGACAGCTTCCTGAGCCCTTACCATGTGCCAGGCCCTGGTCTAGGTGCCTTACATGTATTAACCTTAACAAATCTCATGATGTTGGTACCATTATTAGCTCCATTTTACAGATGAGGAAACTGAGGCCCACTGAGTTACATAACTTGCTCAAGGCCACAACCCAGAGATCAGTGAGCTCAGGATTGGAAGCCCAGGCCCAGTGCCCCAGACGGCTCTGGCTGTGCTGCTGACCTGGGCAGGGATGGCTGGTCCTCCTTGGCCTGCCCTGTCCCCAGTGTAGTCATCCAAGTTTGGGGCAAGGGTATCACCTTTACATTTATAAGGGTAATTTATAAATGGCTTTTGAGCAGTGGTTCTCAAAGCAGGTTTGCAGGAAATAGATAGCTAGTGGGAAGCAGCCGCATAGCACAGGGAGATCAGCTCGGTGCTTTGTGACCACCTAGAGGGGTGGGATAGGGAGGGAGACGCAAGAGGGAAGAGATATGGGAACATATGTATATGCATAACTGATTCACTTTGTTATAAAGCAGAAACTGACACACCATTGTAAAGCAATTATACTCCAATAAAGATGTAAAAAAAAAAAAAATGCAAATACCTGGTCCCGCCTCAGACAACACAGAATCAGAAACTCTGAAGGGATAGAGTTGCCGGGGCCACAATCTGCATTTCAACCAGCCCTCCCGGTGATTCTGAGTCGAGCTAGAGTGTTTGAGAACCACTGCTTTAGAGTCTGCAAAGCAAACTAAATTCCTAGATTTTCTCATCTAAACTGACACTTTGGTATTATTCGGCCCATTTTTCAGGTAAGAGTAACGAGTCTCTCTTTGCCAGATATCACCTACCAGGGAAGTGGAAGAGGTGGACCTGGAACCCCAAGTTTTTCGTTCTGAATTTTTTTTTCTTCTTTTTTCCTTCTTGAGACCAGACTGCTGACCAAGGTGAGGAGGGGAAGGGACTCTGACCAGAGGGGCTGGGACTGGGGTGGGAGAGGTGGGGAGCCCGCTGCCCTGTTTCCCACGGGAGGCGGCGGGCCGTGTTTATTATTCTTTCGGAGGTGTCCCTACCCAAATCAACACAAATAAAGCCCAGCCTGGCGTGCTGAGTGATCGGTTTATTAATACTCGCGGGGCGCGGCCGAGGCGGATCGCAGAAACAAAGGCGCACCGCACGGGAGGCATCATTATGTAATTGCTCCGAGGAGGAGCGGAGGGTTGCGCGTGCCCGAGGCTCAGGGCACCCGCGGCCGCCGCCCGTACTTGGAGGGCGGGGGGCTCTGCCGGCGGGGAGGCTACGTTCCGGGGCGCCAGGGCTCTGGGCGGGGCGCGGGTGGAAGGAGCGCCTGCAGCGGAGTCCTCACCCGGCGCTCGTCTCCTCCCACGCCCGAGCCTGCGGCTGGGAGGCAGGTTAACCCCTGCGTGGCTGGGTACAGCCCTCCGCTCCGGAGGAGGGGTCCCGCAGAGGCAGATCCCCCCAGTCCCCCTGGCCCCCGGAGGCTGAGCCAGGGCCTCCCCAGCCCCACTCACCGCCGCCCGTCCGTCCTTCCCCACCCTCACTCGGAGTTGGGGTAGAGAGAGAACAAACAACAGGCTGGGCAACCTGTGGGTGCAAGACCCGTGCTTGCATATCAAACATCTGCGACGTGGCCCATTTTATAGATGGGGATCTGAGGGCCAGAGAGGGCTGGCTTCACGCACCAAGAATTCCAGGCCGCAAATCTGTCAGCTCCAAAACCCACCGTTTTCCCCTGGTACCCCACAAGGGGTCTTTATAACCACCGCGGATCAGTTGTGGCCTCTGGTACCCCATTTAGGGTTCAAGTGTGGAGATGCTGGGGATAGGGTGGATCTCCCCATCCGGGGCCTGAGGAAGGGGTTCGACACAAGCAGCGCTGCAGCTGGGAGGCTGGTGTTCCTTGAGCAGTTGGTGCCAAGGGCACACGGTGGCTGTTTGGGTGAGTGGGGATCAGCACGCCACGCCCTGTCCCACACTCCTGACCACGCCCAGACCCCCAAGAACCGACCTTGCCTTACTCCCAAACACTCCAGTGCTTCAGCCCTCCTGGCCTTTGGCTGGGGCTGGGCCTTCTGCCAGGAATGCCCTCCTTCCATCCTCCAGGCAGTCTCACTTTTGAGAGGTCCTTCCCAGCACACCGCCCCCTGCATCACTCAGGTACCAGGAAGCCCTCAAGGCTGTCTCTTCCAGCCCTGGGAGCACCTGGTGACTGCACCTGACACACTGCCATGTAATCTGTCTGCCCCCATTAAGCCACATCCCTGGGATGGCGGCTCTGTTGCTGTCATCTTCACACAGCCACCCTCAGGCTGGCACACAGCCGGCCTCTCCCAGAACTGGGTGAATTTGAGGTGGAGGGTGCAACCCTGAGATGGATTGAATGCTTGGTGACAGTCTTCAGACCCTGGCTTCAGAAGTCTACAGCCCTGGCTCTGGCACTGCCAACTCCCAGCCATGTGACCCTGGGCAAATTTGTAGCATCCCTGCACCTCTGTTTTCCCATTAGCAAAGAGGAACAATGGCAACCTTAGTCTCATGAAGCTAGTTAGTGCTTATTGAGCACTTACTATATGCTGGGCAACTTCATGGACTCTATCCATGTTATCATCTCCACTGTGTAGATAAATAACGCTCCTAGTCTCTAAGTCTCCTGTTTTCTAATCTCCCTTTTACAGGATTATTTTGACAATTGGATGAGAAATAGTTAAGGACCAGCATACAGTAGGTGCTCAGTAAAATGTGCCCCTCCACTCTAACTCCCAGGACAGAGCTCCCTTTGCCCACTGCTTGCCCGGGCCATTCTGGGAGCCCCTCTGTGGGTGCGGGGCTGCAGGAGGACCTTGGCAGAAGGAAGTGTTCTGGTTTCTGAGTATGAATAAATTATTGTTTTATATCCTTATATTAAGAGAAGGGCACAGTGTGCATTTACCAATCTAAGCATGTTGAGCTGCAGCTTGTGTGTTTTGCCAATTGCTAAAATGTATTTTCAGCCCAAGGCAGTAAACAGAAGACCAGTCCGCCTGGCTGCTCCCACAGTCCTGGGGCAGGGAAGGACATCTGACCCCAGCCAGGCCTACAGGGAGAGTAGGTGTCAGTGGGGATCTTGAGGCAATGAGAGAGTTCCTGTGGGTCCCCTCCAGGTCATGAGAACTTCAGCAGGACTCTTCACCTCTCTGAGCCCTCAGTTTACATAGCTGAAGATGGGCCTATCACTAGCGCCCTGTCCATGACACAAGGTGAGAAAAGTGGCTGTGAAAGTGCTTTGCTCATGAATCATCTTATTATTGTTGTTGTTCATACTGAGAGCAGTACGAGTGCAACTCAGCTACCAGCGCCTACCCCAACGTGCTACCCAACCCTAACCCAAGCCGAGATCAGCTCTCACTGGGACTGCTCCTAACCGGTCCCCCAGCTCTTAGCTTTGCATCCTCCAACTCTCTCTCCACTCAGCAGTCCAAGAGAGCTTTGAAAAAGTTGACCAGAGATTAGGAAACGTGGTTTTCCCTGCTGCGTCAAGTAAAATCCGGACTCATCACTGTAGCCAGGGTGGCCCTGCATCCTCTGCCCTCCTCTCATTCCCTTTGCTCCGCCCACACTGCTTCCGTCTGCCTAGTTCTTTTTTTTTTTTGGCCACACTGTGCAGCTTACGAGATCTTAGTTCCCTGACTAGGGATTGAACCTGGGCCCGCAGCAGGCCCAGTGAAAGCGCTGAGTCCTAACCACTGGACTGCCAGGGAATTCCCCCACCACCTTCCTAGTTCTTGTATCCACTGAACTTGTTTCCACTTTGGGCCCTTGGCACATGCCATTCCCTCTACATGGAATGCTGTTCCCATCAAGCCTTCCCATGGCTGCCTCTCTCTCTGTTACCACTGGTGTCATCTGATAGGTCACCTCGGAGAGTCTTCCCAGCCACCAAATCACAGCTGACCCCTATCACCTAACTGCTTCCCCTGTTCACTACACTTACAGCATGTGTCACCATCTAAGATTATCTTTCCATTTAAAAATGTATCTGTTTCTTTTATCTGCCTCCTCTAGAATATACCCTCTTTGAGGATAGAAACGTCATTTGTCTCACTCACCATTGTATTCCCAGCACCTTATTCTATAAGAGAGAGAGGGAGGGAAATTAATAAGGGTATTGAGAATATTTACTAATAAATGACAATGCAGAGCAGAACCAATGGGTATTAATCCTACTGCGGAGGGAGTGTTGCAGTGCACAGCCTGTGCAGCGGTACCCAGCAGCCCAAGGGTAAAGACCGTCATAGACCTACCACTTCATTTTGCAAGATTTTAAATGAACTTATATTGTTCCAGCTAAAATGAATATAGGAATATACATACATAAAACGAGTGATTTTTGCATTAGAGAAGCTTGTAATTTGATGGAGGAGATAGACATCTGAGTAGATACTACTCTCAGTTGCCCTCCTGTGCTTTGCTGTGTCCTCTGTCTGGATCCGTCTCATGTGCTGTTCCCTCTGCTGGGATGCTCTTCCCCCACCACGCCCCAGTCTTCATCTGCCGGCTCTTGCTCATGCTTCTCTTAGAATTTCCTCTGGAAATTCCTTCCTGACCTCTCACCTGCACCTCCCATACTCTAGCCCAAGTCTGGGTTCCCAAAGACCCCCAAGCCAACCACAGCAGCTCTCTTAAGGCACTGGTGGATTTGAGACCTAGGTTCTGAGTGCCTGTGGCCGGCTGAGAGCTACTTCCAGGCCGGACTGTGTCTGTTTACTGCTGTACCTGTGTGCCTAGCACCGTGCCAGCACGTGGTGGGTGTCTGAGGAGTGCAGGGAGTGTGTGTGGGGGGGTATGAGGGGAGACTGTGAGAGCAGGGGTGGTCTCGGCTGCCCCTCTCCTATACACACCCAGCTGCCCCGGCCCAGGCTTTAATCCCTGGAGTCCAGGGAGCCAGATGAGAACCTCCAGTGGGTGCAGCTACCCTCTGAATTACACCCCATACCGGCTGTCGCCACCCCGCAGCCCCTCTCCTACTTTCCCTCACCCTCACCAGGGGTCCAGGGCAGCCCACAGTCACCCTGGCCTCTCTGCTCTGTCCAGCTTTCCCACCCCATCTCTTTTTCTTTCCCCTTCTGCTTTGCTTCACACTCAACCCTCCTCCCCCGCCTGGTGAATGCAAACTGAAAAGAAAAAAAAAAAGAAGTCCCCCTTGGCAGCAGTGGCGTCAACAGTGAAAAGTACCCAATTTAAGGAGTAATCGCTGCTGTAATGATTGCCAAAGCCCTGAGTCACTACAGAAAAGCAGGCTGAGGCTCTGGGACTCCCAGGCTCCCTGAGTTGTGCCGCTTGGGTTGTTTAATACCCAGGACTCAGTGTCTTCACCTATAAAGTGGAAGGACTAATACCGGCCCAGGGGAAATAACAATCCCATGACTCTCCCTGGGGCTGCAAATCAGAGGTCAAGGTGGCACACACAGCTGCTGTGGGAATCATCATGGGAGGGACATAGTCTCCCTACACAGGGCCAGTGAGAGGAATGCAGTGCTGGGGGGCGGGGCCTGGAAAGGCACATAGCTTAGGGCTCTTGGGAAAGGCTTCTTAGAAGTGGTGACATTTAACTAAGCTGGGAAGGACAAATGGGAGCTATGGAAAGTGGTGGAGTGAGGGAGAGTCGGCCCTGGAAGGGACTAGAGACCTTTTCTGGCCCCACACTCTCATTTTACAGATGGGCAAACTGAGGCCCAGGGAGGCTGTGGGAATTGCTAAAAACCACCTACCCATTAGTGGCATAGCCCCAGTTAGAAAGCAGGTTCCTTGACTCCTGTTACAGTGTTCTTTCTTCTGATGTCACTCTAGTTCATAGCGACAATAAGGACAGTGTGTTGAATACTTACCGCGAGTCAGGCTCTGTGCTACATGCCTTCTGTGCATCTGTGTGTGTCTGTGTGTGGGTCTGTGTGTACTATTTCCTTTCATCTTTGGATAATCCTATAAGGTAAGGTTAGAATATGGGTCCTGTTTTAGTTTAGTAAGGTTCATAGAGCCTGAGGTCCCTCCTGGCTTCTCCATACTCCGGTACCAGCTAACGCCAGTGGTCCCAAGAGGAGAGAGGGCAGCTTCTGGGCCTCATCCCTGGCAGGACTGCCCTTCTCTCCCCTCTCTAAAGAGGGTTAGGGAAGAGCCCTTTCCACAGAGGGGTGAGGAGGGAGCCTGGCCTTTCTCTCAAAGCCCCACAGGAAGAGAAGCCTGATGGTCAAGGATATGAGAGGCATACGTTTCAAGTCCTCATCAGTGAGACTCTGCCTTGCCAGGGCCCATGTGAGATAGATGCCAGGCTTCCCTGGTGAGTTCATTCCAGCTCTGGGGGGAGGAAATTGGGTGGAACTGGGGGAGGTGGGGAGGTGGGGAGAGACCAGGCCCAGGGATGAGAGGGCAGCTCTCAGTGGCTGACTGGCCCCTCGCCCAGACTCCCACATTGGAAAGGGCACCTGGGACAGTGAGTCATCTCTTAGGAAGGGAGGATATTGCTCTGGGCACCACAGAAGTGGGCCATCAAATGAGGGGAGGTGTTTTTAAAGAATTTAAATTTTTTAAAAATGCAAAGCACTATTGTCATCATGGGATTTCCTTACAGCTATTTTAGAGTTTAGTGTTGTTTTTATTTAGGGTTGCACTGGGGATCGAGGGAGACACCATCATCTTTCCAGGACTTCGGGCTTTAAGTGTTATAAGTGGGTAGAGGGAAGAAGTGGTGGGAGTATCTCAGGGCCATTCCTACTCTCCCCTGGGGAGATGGCAGGGGACTGTTGTCCAAAACCCATTAACTAAGGGGGCAGAAGTATTCAGTACCAGGCCTGGCTCTGGAAGGACCTTACTGTGTGAAATTTACTTTGTGAAATTGTGTGCCTTTTTGGGGCCTCAATTTCTTCACCTGTGAAATGGGAATAACGACTTGCCTACATCACAGAACTTTAACTGCCCTTCAGGCTAGAAATAAACAGGGGAGACAACCAGGATGGCAGCACCTGTGAGGCCTTCTGGGAATTGCCTGGAACGTTTATCAAGAATGCAGATTCACAGGGCCCTCCCTAGAACTTCTGAGTCAGAATCTAACCACCGCCCCCCACCCCAAGTCAACCTGAGGCCCAGGCAGACTGAGGACCACAGCTGCGAGGCGGTGAGGCTCACCCGGGTTCGGTCTTGGCTTAAATTTTGAGGAACTTGTGGCCTCAGGCAGGTGGCTGGTGCCTTCTTTGTGGCCCCAGGGGACGGGCCTGGGTGGTGTCTGAGGGTGTGGCCTCACCCTCATGGTGCTTCTCTGAATGCTTAGAGATGGGGCTGGCTGGGCAGGGGGTGGTGAGGAGGGCGCCAGGCCTGGCAACAGAGGCCCAGTGAGGTAGGGGCCCAGGACCTGGCATCGGGCGACGACCACTTCTGTAAGAAGAGGGCAGACCTCACCGCCCCCGGCTTCCAGCTGGGCCTCAAGGCTCCCCAGCCTCCGGGGTGGGGTGGCAGCCGGCCATCTGCTCAGGCCTGGGCCCAGGGAGGTGGAGAGACACAGGCAGAGAGCGCTGAATGGCCTCTGTGTTGGGACCCAGCCTGAAGAACAGATGGCCTGGAGGCCTCTGGCCTGCCCCCCTCAGCCCTGCCAAGTCACAGAGTCCTCTCTTCCAGGGAGTGGAGGCTCCCGAAGGCCACTCGTGGCGACAGCAGCCAGGAAGATGTGGGTTTAAGGGGGATTAGTGGGGCCCGACAGCAAGCCGCCACCGGGAGAGACCTGGGAAGTCGTGTGACACCTGCGGCCTCAGCTAAAGATAGGCAGGAGGGCGCCCAGTGGGGAGGGGGCGTGGCTATCAGAGCCACACCTGGCCCAGGCCAGCTTGGGGTTCACTCAGTCTAAACCTCTCCCACCGGTTTTGCTGACCGGGAAACTGAGGCCTGGGAAGGGGCAGAGACCCCACTCCACATCACCCAGCAAGTCAGCGGCAGAGCTGGGAGTGGAACCCAGGTGTCCTGATTCCCGGTTTGAGGATCTTCCTATCATACCTCCCCCTTCCCTTCCGACAGCCTCCCGCTCCCCCC
Organism: Aethalodelphis obliquidens; assembly: GCF_003676395.1. NCBI lineage: Eukaryota > Metazoa > Chordata > Mammalia > Artiodactyla > Delphinidae > Aethalodelphis > Aethalodelphis obliquidens. The sequence goes on along the minus strand of NW_020837958.1, from coordinate 4,921,060 downwards.
TCCCCTCCCCTCCCTCCCCTCCCCTCCCTCCCCTCCCCCTCCCTCCTCCCCCCTCCCTCCTCCCTACCCTGCAGTCAGACCCAGGCTGCCTCCCCAGACCTGGCCCTGGCCTGCCCACCTGTGTGACCACTTGAACATTTTTTCTGCTGCAAATCCTTCAAGACCCAAATCAAGTCCCCACTTTTGGGGAACCTTCCAGCCCACCCTCTGAGCCTAAACTTCTGAAATGGGAGGCCCGTGCTGTTGGCTTTGGGTGATGAAGGCTGACCCCTTCATGGTAAAGAAGTAGCTGAGACCCCAAAAGGGGAAGATGTTTAGAAATGGTCCCCACCACGTCCCACCCCAGTCATTCTCCTGGGCTTCAGTTTTCTTTAAAAATATATTAAAGGGCTTCACTTCACCAGAGACTGTCAAGGAAACTGGTGAAACAGGGTCCCTTTGGGTCTGTTTCTTGAAAAGAGAGATGTTTTTCCTGCTTTCTCTCTAAGCTTTCCCATAGGGTCAGATTTCATTTCTTTTCAGAGGCAAGCGCTGAGCGGGAGAAGCTGGGGTCGGTGCCCAGGGAGGAGCTGCGCCTGCCAACACCCAGGTGAGGCCCACAACTGTCCCTCCCTGTGTGCTGAGGACAAGCGAATCACAGGGCGATCCAGCTCTGCTAAAGCCTCCTAACGCGGGCTCACAAAGAGGGGCTGCGGTCGGGGAGGGAGAGGGGCGTCACCTCGGGCATGGACAGACCCAGGTGTGGTCCAGACTCCACTATGTACCGCCTGTGTGAGCTTAGACCCGTCTCTGAGCCTCATCTGTGCTTCTCTGACCAGGCTGCGGACACACCCCACGAGGGCCTCAGGAGGGTCCTGTGAGCACAAACTCCAGCACCCAGAGAGGGCGAAGCCAGGCCTCAGCCCCTGCCCCACGCAGGGGCCCAGCCCAGGCGATGGCACCCCTGCCCTCAACAGCTACACACCTCCCGGTTGCCTCGGTCCCCGGAGCCAAGAAAACTCCTACTATCTCTTCACCTGAGCTCCTGGCGGTGCTCTCTGTTCTGCCCTTGCTGTGTGTCTTTAGGTTCAACCCTACCCCTCTCTGATACTCTGGCTTCTCGGCCCTCAAAGGAGGGGAGTGGACACCTCACTCTTCATAGCCTCTTCTGGGCCTGGAAAACCACTCCAGGCTTTCTTTGAGCACCTTGGATGGGTACAGGTACATCTGGCCTCCCCGGTGTAAGGGAGGCTGGAGAGGCCTGAGGCCGGGGAGGGGGAAGCCGGTTCCCCATATCGTGGAGCTTCTAGTGGTGGCCAGGAGACAAGCCCGATCGAAGAAAACACTTGTAGTTTCACCCAGACATATTCATTCATTTCATTACTCATTTGCTTAGCGAGCACCTACCATACACCAGGGACCATGCTGGGCTCTGAGCTCATAGTAGTGAAAAAGGTGGACATGGGGGCTCCCCGGTGGCCCCCAAGCTTGTCATCTGGTAGAAGAGATAGCAGAGTCCACAAACAGATTGACATAGTGACAATGTGTGATTGATGCTTTAAAGGTTATGAAGGAACACGGAGACAGAGAATAATGGTGGAAGGGAGGGGAGATGAATAATTTTTAGATGGGGGCTGACCCTGGCCTCTTCGAGGGGTGACCTTAGAACTGAGACCTGAAGGGTGAGAGGGAGCCAGCCACATGTCATCTTAGGTGGAGATGGGTGACTGTGCCAAGGGGCCCCAGGAAGCCTTCGTGGCAGAGGCAGAATGAGACAGGATGGGGGAGGCGGTAATGCAGGGGAAATGGGAGAAGCAGCCAGATCTTATAAGAAGTTTTACTTTGTCCCCAAGACCCATGGAAGGCCCATAAGGTGCAAGGAAGGGGCAGTGACTTGATCAAACCCACGTTTTCCACATATTCGTAAGCTCCGCCAGCTCCTGTGTGCAACAGAGATGGTTAGGGAGTGAGGGGGGTGGCGCGGAGCCTGATGCAGAGGTCTCCAAAGTGGGGGTGCAAACACCCCAGGAGGTGTGCAAGGTAATTCTCTGAGGCGAAAGGAATATTAAAAATTGTTATTTCTATTTCATCCAAGAAAAAAGGAAAAGAATTCAGTTTTCCCAGTATTTATAGATTGACACTGATGTCCATATTTGGTCTTTATGTCAAACATTACTGCATGGAAGATTGGGCTGTCAGCCAGCCTTTTCCTTTGCTGTCAGTATTTTGAAGAACTTTTCTCTTCAGGTGAGACCAGTTCAGCAGATTTCTAGATAGGAATACCCTTCAAGTGATTTTTCACCAAGTGGACGGAAGACTTAAAAAGAAAGCAGGAAAAAGAGGGACGAAAAAGGAAGAAACTCTGAACATAATACACGCACTCGAATTCACTCCCTGGCATCTGCTCCGACAGCCACCAGAGAAGCAAACACTGTGATAATCCAACTGGGTCTAAAGAGAAGGTGGTCCCCAAGTTCATATATGAGTGAGAAGACAATTTGCAATAAGAATTTATATCCACTATTATTACTAACGAGCCTAACTCTAAGTATAGAGTTTTGGTTTGCGATCTTAGCGAATGATGGCATAAAACCATTCACACTTATTAAAACATTTAAAAATATTATTTTAATCTGACTTAATTGAACTTAACTTTATATTTTTGTGCCTGTTTGATAATATTCATAATACATTAGTACAGTAATGCATGATTATTATTTATAAATGAATAAATATATTCAGTAGGTGTGATCAGCACTTTTTGCTGTGTCAAGGGCATGAGCAAGCTTGACGGAGACCCCTGGGCTGTGATGTGAGGGCTTTTGTCTGGGAAGGCTTTTTTTGTTTTTTTGTTTTTTGTGTGTGGTACGCAGGCCTCTCACTGTTGCAGCCTCTCCCATTGCAGAGCACAGGCTCCGGATGCGCAGGCCCAGCGGCCGTGGCTCACGGGCCCAGCCGCTCCACGGCATGTGGGATCTTCACAGACCGGGGCACGAACCCGTGTCCCCTGCATCGGCAGGCGGACTCTCAACCACTGCGCCACCAGGGAAGCCCGGAAAGCTTTTTTTAAAAACTCCCCAAATGAAACAGAAGTTCATTCCCTTAAAGGGTAAACGGCAGATCCTGGCAAGGCTTTCTGATTGTTTATACACTGGCCAGTAATAGAAGCGAACACATATCCTGGCTGGAGGAGAGGGTGCTTCCAGGGGCTGCACATGGGGCTGGAGCTCTGGAGGCCAGGAGCTTGCCCACTGCGAGGTTTGCCTGCCGGCCACTTCTACACCAAGGCCCTGCATTTCACACGTGTGATTACTGTTTCCCTCCTTCGGAGCCCAGCATCAGGCTGGCAGCCCCTCTGGGGGAAGATGCCTCCTTGGCTTTCCTATTGCTTTTGGGTTTAAGATCCTCCACAAGTACAGCACTGCTGCCATCTCCCCCGCCTCTCATACACTCAGGGTCCAGCAGACCCAGGGGAAGATGTGTCCCGCTGCCTGCAGCTGGGCTAAGCCAGCCTTCAAGCCCCAAGCATTTCCAAGCGCTCCGACTGGAGGGTCAGGGCACCAGGTTCCTTCCTCTCCACATCCTCCCAACTCTCCTTTTCCCAAAAAGGTCTTCACAAACTCCAGAGGTCCTGGGATGCCCCCAGAAGCCCTAAATTGGGCCATCTGGCTGCCTGCCTCCCTTCTCCCCCTAGATCACTGTTTCTCCTGTCGCCACAATCCAGCCAGTAAACTCCCCAGAGCATGCTCCCACTCCTGTTCCCAGACAGCAGTTTCCATGTTGTTGGCATCAGTACACATTTATTAATAAAATGAGCAAAGTAACCAAACGCTCTGGCAGCTCCTGAAGTTGCCAGAGGCTCTCCATATGCACAGTGGCACCAGAGGGCGGAGAAGGGCCCTGGAGAAGAAGTCTGTGGGGACCCAAAGGGGGACAGGTCCCTGATCATTGGTGAGACCTTCCAGAAGGTACAAGAGCTGACGGGCCCGCGTGCCGCGGCTTGGGTGGCTTTGGGGGAAGGAAGCCATGTTGGGGGCAGGGTGGCCTGAATGTGGCTGCTTGGAGGACCTTGCTCCAGAGAGCCCCACGCAGCCCCACTCCTCGGAGAGAGGGCCGGGCCAGAACTACACCACCACCCCACGCACTGCCAGAGCCCCAGGGAGCGGTGGAGGGTAGGTTGGAGCCCACCCACCAGTGGAAGTGCTCTTCGCGTAAATGACGCTACTTCCGCAGTCAAATCCTGCCTCTGGGCGGCTTTGCCAGATCGCCTAGTGCAGCTCCCTACTTCCAGATAGATCACCTGGGATGCTACTACAAACATATTACCGCACCCTCGGGCCCATCCTAGACTCACAGAATCACCCTCTACAGATTCAGGCCCAGGAACTTGGTTTATCACATGTTTTCCACCTGCATTTTTTTTTTTTTTTTTTTTTTTTTTTTTTTTGCGGTACGCAGGCCTCTCACTGTTGTGGCCTCTCCCGTTGCAGAGCACAGGCTCCGGACGCGCAGGCTCCGGATGCGCAGGCTCAGCGGCCATGGCTCACGGGCCCAGCCGCACCGCGGCATGTGGGATCTTCCCAGACCGGGGCACGAACCCACGTCCCCTGCATCGGCAGGCGGACTCTCAACCACTACGCAACCAGGGAAGCCCTCCACGTGCATTTTTGTGCTGTCAGGTCAACACTCAGGAGCCACAAATTTAACCTCTCAATATTCACCCCCCCCCAAAAAAAAACAAAACAAAAAACTGGGGGTAAGGGGAAGAAGAGGACAATTGTTCTAACCTTTCAGGATCATTATGAAGATTAAATTGATGAATGTATACCAAAAAAAAACCCCAAATCTAATCATTCACTAAGACCACTGTGTCCCTAGGAGGTAGGCACCATATTAAGCTCATTTCTCAGATGGGGAGACTGAAGCTCAGAGATGTTAAGTAATTTGCCCGAGGCTGCACAGATGGTAGCGGCCGTTATCCATGTAAACTGCTTGGCACAGTGCCTGGAACTTAGTAAGTACTCATTAACTGGTTTATTTAAAAGAAAAATAAAAGGGACCTCAGGTCTGTTGCTTAGTCGTTTGGAGATGATGTTGTCCCTGCCTTGCACCCCGAACATTCATCCCTACCCCTGGTCAACCTAACCCTGACCAAAAGGATCTCCTTGCAGAAGCGCCCCAACTGCCCAGGTCTGCAGCCAGAGCCCGCTGCCTTGGTCCCAATCCCTGCATCTCCCCAGGCTCCGAGGAGAATCTTGGGAGCTGTATCCAGTGTACCCACTCAGCACCCGGCCGTTTTACCCTGAAGTCCGTGGAGACTTTCTCACCAGGTGGGAGAGGGAGCACGCATTATGCTTCCTGAGCTCACGCCTGTGCATTCAAGTTCACAAGCGGTGCTTTTCTTAGAGCAGCGCGTCATTTATGCTATCAGAGTAAACCTGACGTGAGGGAGGACTGCGGGGGAGGGAAGGAATGTGCGCTAAACCAGGCGCTGAGGTGGGACCTGAGTGTGTTGTCTCGTTTTGTCTTCCCAACTGCCCTCTTCAGGATACCTTCTGAATGCTCACCCTCATTTCACAGCTGAGAAAACCGAGGCTCAAAAGTTAAGCAACTTGTGATGGTAATTTATTGAATGCGTCACATGTTATCGATTGACCCCTTTAATTCTCACAAGTACCCTTGGAGGCACTGCCATTGTCCTCACAGAGAAGACAAGTGACTTGCCCAAGATCACCTAGGAAGTGACAAAGCCAGAATTCGAACCCAAGTTGGTGTGGGTCCAAAACACTTCCCTCTGTCTCTAAATGTCCGTGTTTTAGCATTTCATGGTTTCTTTTAGACACTGGAAACCTGTCCCCAGGTTCACTCAAACCCCCTCCCGCTAGGAACCCTGAATTTGTAATAAGGAGCATTGAGTTTGAGCCTCCACTTGCTGGGCGACCTTGGACAACTTGCTCCACCTCTCTGTGCTTTGGTTTCTTCATCTGGAAAAGGGGAAGAGTGATCCTTGTCGACATTACTGACTTGTGGGGATCTACCTGGAGAGACACTGCATGTATAAGACACAAATAAAGGGCCTGTAAGAGGACTTGGTCTCATTCAACCACAGCTTAAACCACCTTCCTCCTGCTCTGGGTCGCCTTTACTTACTATATTTCCAGTCAATTCAATTCAGCAAATGCTAGTGGCAGCCACGTGTGCTCAGCAGCGCTCGGCTCCAGGGGTGCAGCGGGAAGTAAGACCTGCTGGAGTCTGGTGCCTGCCCACCTGCCCCAAAGTCTGCCCTTGAGTTGGCTCTGCAGCCAGCCTGGGCCACCCCACAGCTGTCTTCACACAGGCCCTCCCGATGCAGGTCTCTCTCTCTCAAATGTCTCTTCTCCACCGTCCATATCTTACCTGTCCTCTGAAGCTCAACTTCCACCTTCCAGGAAACCCTTCCTCATCGATCAGGACCTCTCGGAGCTCGTCTTGTAACCTCCTCCAGCCAGCCCACAGCCGTGTGCTCATTCAGTCCTGGCCGTGACTTTGTTGTGTGCTGCGTGGCCTCGTTAACTAAGCAGAACCCCACAGCTCTGTGCCCGGCAGCCTCCAGCGCAGAGCTGAACCCGCCCGTTTGGAGGGCTTCAGTACCAGCCCTGCCAATCCACAGGGATGTCGGCGGGTTGCTTCACCTTGCTGCGCCTTAGCTTCTGATTCCATAAAGTGAGGATAATTACAGTATCTGCTTCATGGTGTTGACACGAAGGTTAAATGAAGTACAATAATTCGTGTAAAGGGCTATGCCCAGTGCCTGGAAAATAGGAAGACCTCGATCAGTGATAGACAATAATAAGGATAACGATGAAAATATTAATTCCATTGATGGGATAGAGCTTCAGCTGATGAATTACAGATTGCTTGAGACCTAGGGCCAGTGGAACATTTTTAAAAAAGGTTCTTTGTGGGCATCTGGCCAGGGTGGGGATAGGGAGAGGCGAGAACGTAGGAGGTGGGTGCGGAGGTAGATCTCTGGCCGCAGCCCCTCCTGGGGAGGTCTGCACAGCCTATGAGCGGAAGGCCCCCCATCTCTATAGCAACTCCTCCCTCCCCATCCCCAAGGGAGGGTGCCAGATTGTACTGCATGACCCCACCTTAGCTAGGGGTAATTAGACTTGAGCTGGACCTGTGACTCCACCTGGGCCAGTCAGTTTCCTCTCTTGAACGCTGGGATTTGGGAAGGGAAAGAGAGGGAGGGACACAGCGGCTGGTCTCTCCACGGGGCTAGGCTGGAGCCAAAAGAGTGACCCCAGCTGCTCAGGGTAGCCAGGGCCTCTGAGGAAGGGAAACCGCGGCTTGGCAAAGAAGGAGAGGAACAAAGCCAGCTGGCAGAGGGGAGCCGAGTGGAGGAGGGAGAGATTGTCGCGATGGCTCCCCGCCCGGCTCTAGTCTCCCCGGACCTGGCCCTTCCTGCCTGTCCAGCGTGGGCGATCTGGAAGACACCGCCAGGGTTTCATAAAGAAGTCCCCCTTTTTGCTGAACCCAGCTTCAGTTGGTTTCTCTGACTCAGAACTCCAGAGCCCAACCAGTACAGGCCAGAAAACACCCAATGGGGGAGCCCCCATCTCCAGGGTTCGTTCATCAGATACCTGGGAGAGAAGATCTGAGAACGGGAGTGCTTGCTCTCCTTGGGTTCTGGGGGCAGAATTGGGGCTCTGTAACCCCAGAAGCTGCCAACGTCCAGGGGCTGCCCTCTAACGTCTGAGTATGGGGCAGTGGCTAGAGCTCATGCTTGTACTGGTCTGTGTAGTGTTGAGCCATTTCTGAAAACTTGATCCCAAGACAGAGGCCTCACTACAGATGCTCAGTAATAACCTAACCACGGTTCCCACTTATTCAGCCCTTTAGATGTGCGGGTTGCCATGTCACCCTCTGGGAAGCGTTCCTGGACCACCCATCAGACCAGCATGATCTTTCTCCTCTGCATCTTGGACATCCTTCTGCTGTGGCTGTCACACTCTCCGAAAGAAGCAGACTGCGGATGCGGGCAGAGCACCTGCTTCGAGGGAGGTAAGGTGGGTTCGAATCCCAACCCCACCACCTGTTTGCATTTGTGAAATGGGGATAGAAATCTCCGCATGGAGTACTTTTAAGGATCTTATAATACCACGTAACTGAAGGGCTCCGTACAAAGCCTGACGTTTAGTGAAATTTCAAAAAGCCGATTTGTTGCTGTTATTTAGTTTGCTTATGCGTGTCTGTGCTCCCCACTGGACTGTGAGTGCTTTGAAAAGACAGACAGGCTACTTATGGCGGCAGCCTCCCATCTCAAAGTGCCTGGCACACCGTAAATACCTGTCCGGCCACCAATACTGAGTTTTGGATCCACAAGCTTCCCTTAGAGTCCCCGGGCAGCATTCTGCCTGTGGGATTGACCGGGCAGCATTCTGCCTGTGCCCCGAGTAGGATTCGAACCCAGGTCCTGCTGAGCTCAAGCCCAGGTCTAGTCCCCACTTTGCCAGGCTGTGTTTCCGCTCAAGACCAGATGAATCCCAAGCTCATTTGGAACGAGACAAGCTGGGGAGCCTGGTGTTCCGCTCGAGGATGTACACTACCCGTCCCAGACTGGGGTTTCTCCATCAGACCTGAGCCTGAGAAGGGGACAGGGTGGGGGGACTTGGCAGCCTTCCCTGGAGGCAGCCCAGCCGTGGCCCCCTGCCCCAGCTGGCCAAGGAGTGCTTTGTTGAGTTGTAGGGGTTCAGTGCTCAAAGTTTCAGAGGAATCTGGGTCTCTAAGATTCTCAGAATCACCCACCCAAGGGTCCCCATCTCAGGTCTCAGGGTCCGACTCTTTCCCCAGTAAGGCTCTGACTTTGCTTCAGAGATCTTTCTAGACTGTGCACTAGTCTCCTTTGCAGCCCTACGCGCCCCCTCCAATTTCACCCTGTACAGGCTGTACAGGGTGTAGCCTCCCTTGGGCTGCAGGAGGAGAGAGTCTTTAAACAGTACCGTGGAGGGTTTGGGTCTTCACAACATGCCGTGAATTGACACATGATTGACATGAGCCTGCTATTTTCTTTCTTTAAGGCTTCCAAAGCAGTTAACAGAGCTAGTCAGCCCCACGATCCTTATCATTGCCAACAATCTCAATGCCTGTGACTCTCAGTACGGCAGCTTGTCATACCCGTCCATCACACTGCAATGGGGTCCTCACCATATCTCACCAAGCGATCCAGGTACAGAATGCCACCCTGTGCTGTTGCTCTTAGGGCCACTCTAGTGTCAAATGTCTTGGCCTAGAGTCCCCTCAAAACAGGACCCAGTGCACGGACATGGGTACAGGGACGTTATTTTGGAGGTGATCCCAGAGAGCAGAAACGAGGGACCAATCCGAGTGAAAAAAGAAAAGCCGAAAATCCAAGGTAGCAGCACTGCATCACAGGGTCCCTGCGGTGGGTGACTGGGGCTCAGTGCTGCCGGGACCTTCTAAAAGCAGCGAACGGAAGGACACTCCAACTTGTCGGCCAGATGGCGAGCTGGCCGGGGCATTCATCCCGCAGCTCCCGGGCCGCACTGGTTGAGGTTGGCAAGGAGGAAGCCAGCTTCTCTCCACACATCCTCACACTGAGCGTACTCCTGCCAGCAGCCTGTGTTGGGCACCGCACAAGCCCCAGGGCAGAAAAAGAAAAATGCCTCGTGCTCACATAAGGCGAGATGCTGTCAGTACAAAGTGAATTGAAGCCCGCGTGGAACTGTTTGCCACAGCATGGCTGAAAATAGAGGTGCCGCTGAGCGCCTGGGAGGCTGTGAATATGCGCTCTCGAGCCAGACTGTCTGAGTTCAAATTCTTTTACTGTGCTTCGTTTTCCTCTACTTGTAAGAGGGGGAGTACTAAGAGGACAATACTAGACTACGTTGTTATGAGATTAAGGAGAAAATTCACACAAGGTGCTTAAAAACAGCGGCTGGCACATAATAAGCCCTTAATAAAGAAGGATGTCTGTTATCCCCATTTTAAAGTTGAGGAAACTGAGATGTAATTTCTAAGGGATGGACAGAGAGAAGAGGAAGAAAGGGAGGGAGCGACTTCACTTAGACTCCACTCAACCTCCAGAGAAGCCTCGGTTTGCAACTCACAGAAAAACCTGGTTTTTCCAAGAAGAGTCCCTTGCCCTTTCCGTGTTTCTACGCCCACCTCCTCTATCACATGAGGGGCTGCTGGAGGGGAAGCAGATGCTCTTTCTTGCCCCGAACACGCATTCATGCTTCCTCCTCCAGCTAAAGCGTCTGTAGTGTCCTTGTGATGTCACAGCTGGTTGCTATGGAGACCAGGTTGCTGTGAATGTCAGTCTGGATCCAGGAGGAGCACAGCGGTCAGCACGCTAGCTGGGTCCAGGGGGAGAGGAAAATGAAGCACCCCGGGAGGTCTCATAAACACCTCTCCCCCATGCCCCAAACACACAGACACACACAACGGAGCCAGCAGGCCCCCCACACGTTCCCTGCCCAACATGCTTGCTTGAAATCTGACAACATATGTTTGGGGGCAAACAATCCCAGCAGTCAGGAGCTGGGTGACACACAGTCAACATCAGACACCATCCCCTCCCGCTTGCCCTCCCTGCCACCGCTCGCAGGTGGTGGTGGCATCCTAAGGGTTCCCATGGCAACACTGAGGTCAGACTTCGGTGTGGTGACCTCACTCTGGGGCCACTGGGCTCAGGCTGGGCTGTCATTGCCACCAGAGGAAATGGATAAGCTGTGAAGATGCTCTCCCGAAAAAATGCATCTGCCCTCCTAGGGCGATGGCTCTGGGTAAATCCCTCCCAGGCCTCCTCTGGTTTATAGTGAGGACAGAGGCTGCTGGGCCGGGGACTGGTTTCTCACGGGGCACAGCTGGGCCTACAGGAAGTGGCTTTCCTGTCTCTGAGGACAACAGACAGCCTCCTTAGAAAGGAATCCCATCACCCCCTAGCTGTTTGGGTCCCCGGCTGGCAGCTGCTCTGAGATGGGGATCCCCCCACACTCTAGCTGGGCCCTGTGTCCTCCCTGGCCTGAGTCACCCCTGCTGCTGGCTCACCCCATCCCCCTGCCCTGTCCTAGCTGGACCCCTCCTCCTGCCCAGCCCAGTGCCCCACTGCAGCACCTGCCTCTTTAAGACACTTCTTCAGGAGGAACTCTCACCTTTCTTGTGCTGGACCCTCAGAGGAAACAGGTCCTCCTGACCTGGACCGTGACTCTGTAGCTGGGGCCCTTCATTCTGCTGAAAGCGGGAAAGAAACCACAAAGTTGTATTAAGATGCAAAGCTCATCGCCACCCCTTCTAGAAGCGTGTCACGTCCCCTCTCTCAGGGTTGTTGAGAGGATTAGACGGCCCCATCAGTGTTCACATCCTTCTCCCCGATTCCCCCTGTCTGGACCCCCAGATGCCACCTCCCTAGAGGCCCTGTACCTACCTATGCTCTGCACATCTGTTGTGCTACCTGTTGCTTCACCTGCCGTTTCACCTGCCCTCCCCCAGACCAAGGCCTGTGGTTTTTTCTACACCTTGCTCTTGCTGGCTCAGTGGGTGTGTCTAACTACAGTCAGCCCTGGGCCCTCTCCCCCTGTTCCTTCCAGAGAGGAAGACCACCGAGAGCCCGTGGCCGGCTCTGCGTTAGGATCTGTGATGGACACTGCACACCCAGTACTCCCACAAGCCTGTCAGAGAAGTATCCCTAGTCCCATTTTAGAGATTTAAAAAATGGAGACTTACTGAAGTAAAATGACCTGCCCAAGGTCACACAGCCACCACAGCTACCACTTATTTAAGTAAGCATTTCCCTTTGGTTGAGTTTAATACTAAAATGCTTTATACACATGATCTCAGTACAGAGTAGGAAGTTAAAAGCCTGAACTCTAGGGCCGACCTGTCTGGCTTTGAGTCCTGCCTCTGCCTCTTAAAAGCTGTGTGTAATGTTATATGTCAATTACATTTCCCCCCAAAAGCTCTGTGACCTTGGGCAAGTTACTTAACCTCTCTGTGCCTCAGAGTCCTCATCTGTAAAATAAAATAGTAACAGTGCTTCCCTCATAGGGTTGGGATGATGATTAAGTTAGGATGCAAATGCTTACAATAGTGTCTGGCACAAAGTACATGCTATATAAATAGTGTTCGCTGAAAATGAAAAAAAAAAAAGAAGGGGTGGAGGTGATGAAAGCTTTGCATCATCTTTTGGGGTAGAGTACTACTGTTAATTGTAACTTGGGGGTAAACAGGCTCAGAGAGGTGAGTTAATATATCTGAGGTCACACAGGCCTGGGATTGGAGCCCAGGGGTCCTGGTGCTGTAAGCTGTGCTGGCCCTACCTTTCCAGGTCACACTGCTGGAGGAGACAGCAGACATCCCGCCAGAGGGCTAGAATGAAGGGAGGGCTGCCCGGAGACCCAGGAGGTGGCCCAGGCTGGGGTAGGAGGACTCAGGGGAGGGCAGAGGTGAGAAGGGGAGGGGGAAGGAGGCCTGCAGAGGCTTACAAGTTCCTTTGGGCTACACCCCAAAGTCCCCCACTTCTTGCCTAGACTGAGCTTGAGCTCTTGTGAATATTTGAATTGACTGTAGTAACATGAAGCCGAAGCCCTTAGAAAGTCGAGAGCTGCCGCATTTGCCCATTTCCTTCTCAAGAAGCCTGGGAGGATAAAGGGAAGTGGCTTCTCTCACCCACTCCCAGACCACGGTCCCAGAACTCCCTCTGGCCAGCTGGCAGGTCTTGAACAGATCACTTCCCCTCCCTGAGCTTCAGTTTCCTCATCTGTAAAATGGGGACAAGAATAGCACCTAACCTTTTACTGCTGGTTTGGGAGGGTCCAGTGCTATCACATTTATGATACGAATTAGCTTTCCACTCAGAGGACATTCCATAGCTGGAGCTATTCTTTCCAGGTCTGTGCCCTTAGACAAGGGCCTTGCTCTATCTGGACTTTGTGTCACAATGCTGTTACGGGGAATGGGTGAGTTCACAACACGAAGCTCCTAGCACGGTGGCTGGGCAGTGTGGGAATTCAGTGTGTGGAAGTCGCCTTCCGCCTGCTTGATGCCCATAGACCACAGTTGACCCTTCTTAGTAGAGAGTGTCCAGAGGATGCCTGCAGGCCCGGGATGGGCACTCAATGTGCCTCTGTGGTTATCCTAAGTGGAAAATCGGAGGCCCGCAGATGTCTTTGCTGATTCCTTGGGGTCTCTTGGAACCAGAAACCTGGCCTTAAGAAATAACCATTGGGCGTGCAGCCAGCAGAAACATAACTGGGTACTCACCTTCTTCTTCCTACAGAATCATTTTGGAAATGACAGCAGGTCTTGGCTCAGTTGAGGGGAACGAAGAGAAAGGGGCTCAGGCCAAGCCGGAGGGGACTGTGCTGACCACAGTGACCTCCTGAGGCCAGCATGGTGGTGATGGCAAGACAGCAGCTGAGTGAGACCCCAAGGGAGACCTGAGGCTCAGCAGGACATGGTTGGATCGCTCCCACATCATTCCTTCCTATTCTCCTCACCTCTAGGTCCCAGGCACACACGCCCCTTTACACGCTCGTGCCTGAAGATTGCCGTATGACCCTGCTTCCCTGTCGCCTGCGTTCCCCAGCATCACGTACCCTGCGAGGCTCTGCAAGCTTCCCCTCCAAAGGGCCCTGGCAGCAAAGGAGAGCAAGGCCCCAGGTGGTGGTGGCCCGAGGGCTCGGCCCAAAGCAGCCTCTGTCAGCACAGAAAGTGTGCCGAGCTCCACACATTATCTCATTTAATCTCATTAGCAGGAATGCCTTTGAAGTCTTGTGTTTAAGCTTAAAAACTCCTAAGCAGTTTAGCCTTGATAAAGCTGAGCTTCTTTTGATTTAAAATCAGGCTGAGAAATCTGTAGTCATTGGAATTCCCTTCTGGAATTCTCTTGGCTCGGGAGGGAGGAGGGTGATGATGGTGGTGGCAGTGGGAGGATCAGAGGGGACATGCAAGTAACAGAAGGTGATGCAGGGGGGATGTAGAGCATGCGAGGAGGGAGGCAGGGGATGCGTGGTGGGAGGAGGGTCTAGGAGAGAGCAGACGGAAGCCAGTGATGCTGGGACTGCTTCCGGGAGGAGAAGAGGAAAAGAAAGAGAAGGCCCTGACTGATAGCAGAGGAGCCAGCGAAAGCAACGATGGCGGAGAGGCTCGCGTTGGGGACAGGAGATGCGCTGCGCGGTGTGCTGCTGTCAGCGGCGACCTTGGCCTCTTCAGCCAGACCTCGCTGTGTGTCTGTGTACCCTGGGCGTTGTTTGGCTTCCTCGACACTGGAGCCCCTTCAGTCTCTCTTCCCCACTAGGCTGTGACAGTCCCGGGGGTGGGAATGTGTGGCCTCATCCCTAAGCCTGGGCACCGCCCGGAGCCAGGACCACTAGCACGGTCAGCATCGCTGGAACCAACCGCCCGTGCGTGAGGCCCCTGCAGGTGGGTCTGGAGGTTTTCACTCTGTTTTCTAGGTTGGTTTCCTTTAACAAAGGAGGTGGTTCAAGTTCAGGCCTAAATCCTCCCCTGCCTGGTTTCGGTTTTGCCTGGAAAATCGATTGGCCGAGCCCCCTCAGGTTGGCCCAGTGCCCAGCTGAGTTCCTGGATGTGATGGGAAGCAATGAGGGGCTTCTGGCCTGGCCACTGGATTGCCTGATGGGAGAGAGGGTGAAGCTCGTGTGCCGCTGAGAGGGCAGAGGGACGAAGGGAACCCCTTGTCCTGGCAGCTGGTCCAATTCTGGCCTGCCCTGTCTGTCCTGGGCTTCTGAGCCCCAAGAAGGGAGAAAGATGGATCCCTCATTCCAGGCCTGTTAATCCAGAAAAAGAAGGGTGAAAGCCCCACAGCTGCTGGAAGTGTCTTTTTTCCATTTGGGCAGGAATGTACCAGCACAAGCACACAGAGTCATGGGAGCAGCAGGGGTGTTCATAGGACCTCACGGGGCCAGGCTCTGTCCTAGCCACGTTCCCACCTTTTACTCCTTTCATCCTGAACTATGATGAAAGTCACAGGACTACTGTCCTCATCTCACAGGGGAGAAAATGAGGGGAGAGAAGGATAAACCATCCAACAGGATTTGGATTTGGCCTGAGAATCTATGTGAAGCCAGTGTGACTTTCAGCTGATGGCTTCACGGAGCCTTGGCTTTTGTTTTTGTTTTTGGTTTTGTTTTTGCGGTACGCGGGCCTCTCACTGCTGTGGCCTCTCCCGCTGCGGAGCACAGGCTCCGGACGCGCAGGCTCAGCGGCCATGGCTCACGGGCCCAGCCGCTCTGCGGCACGTGGGATCCTCCCGGACCGGGGCACGAACCCGCGTCCCCTGCATCGGCAGGCGGACTCTCAACCACTGCGCCACCAGGGAAGCCCGGAGCCTTGGCTTTGACACCCCGTTCCAGGGTCTGACGGTGTTCCTAGACCTTCCCCTCCCCCACTGTCCTATTGCGGGGACCCAGGCTGGGGCCAAAATGGTGAGATGGGCAGGGACCCGCAGGGATCCCTCTCCTACAGAGCCCAGCTCTTTGCTCCCAACCACTTCTGTCCCCAGGAAATGCAGATGATTTTCCCCAAGGGCAAAGTCCCTCCCTCCCTCCCGGGGGAAGGAGATGTTTGCAGGGTGGTAGGGTCCATGGATTAAAGCCTTGTCTCCTGTGTCTGGATTCAGCTTCTGGCTTAACCCCTGTGGTCGAGAGCTGGCCAGAGCCTCAGTTTTCCTTGTTTGTGAAATGGGAATCATCATCCTCCCAGCCTGGGTACATAACTGTGATGAGCAGATAGAAAAGGCTCCTGGTACAGGGCCCCTCAGGCTGGCCCACCGGAAGCAGAGCCTGAGGGGAGGGCTCCTGTGTAATGAGTCGATTAGGGATGTGCTCCAGGGGAACCAGGGGAACAGGTGAGAGTGAGGGTCAGGGTCAGGGGGAGGGGACCCAAGGTGCAGAGTCAGGGCGCTCTCTAGTGTAGATTACCCTTCAGAGTTGGTCAGACACGAGGCAAAGCCATCAGTCACTGGCCCAAGGTCACCCTAGCTTCCCCATCTCTGCATCAAGGTCAAAGCGTCTCCAGGCCTGAGGGTTATTAGAGGACAAAGTGCACAGAAGCCAGGGGGAGGGGGGGTGAGGTAGGGCACTTGAAATTGGCAAGAGGATCCAAGGGGATCGGGGCCACCTCCTCATTAAGTGGGAGCATGCGAGCTCTTGCACAGAGCTGGACCAGGACCCTTGAGCCTGGGGCAAGTTGTGTGGCCACCGTGTCTTGGCAGGTGTATTAGTCTCCTATCGCTGCTTTAACAAAGTGGCTTGAAACCATACTGTTCTAGAGGTTAGAAGTCGAAAATCAAGGTGTCATCGGGGCTGAGCTCCTCCTGGCGACATTTGGGGAGAATCCATTTCCTTGCCTTTTCCAGCTTCTGGAGGCTGTGTGCATTCCTTGGCTTGTGGCCCCTTCCTCACATCACTGCAGCCTCTTGCTCCCACTGTCACCTCTCCCACTACTGACTCTGGCCCTCTTGCTTGCTCCCCTTATAAGGACCCTGTGATAACACTGGGCCCGCTCAGACAACCCAGAATAGTCTCCCTGTCTCAATGCCCTTAATTGCAGAGTCCCCCCTTTTACCTAGAAGGTAACATATTCACAGGTTCTGAAGATAAGGATGTGGACATCTCTGGGGGTTATTATTCAGTCCACTGTAGTGGGAGAAGGGTGGGGGCATGTGACTCCCCCAAGATGGGTACAAAAGCCCTACCTTTGTCTCAAGGGGAACAACTCTGTGGTGCCAGTCGCACTTCTATGGATCAGACTGAGCCCAGACTTCAGCTGAACCCACAGCTGTGCCTGGCTTCTTCCCCAGCCCATCCCATTTCTTTTACTCCCCTCCAGGTTTCCCCCAATAAATCACTTGCACAAGAATCCTTGTCTCAGTCTCTGTTTCTAGAGAACCTGACCTAAGTCACCGGGTCCCATTATCCCCATTTTACAGATGAGAAAACCGAGGTGCACAGGGGATCACATGTTCAAGGTCACATAGTGACTCAAGGGCATAGCTGGTCTGGATCCCAGTCCCCAGATTCCCAGTTCTGGGCTCCCTGCCCCTCACTGCTCAGCCTCTGGCTCGCTGGAGGGATTTGTTTAAGGGACTGTGAGGGGTTCTGCAGAAGATCAGAGAGCCTTTGTGGTCCTAATTGCTCCTCCGGCTGGCAATTGCTCCTCCGGCTGGCCCCCCACAAGCCTGCACCTTTTTCTTCTCTCAGTCCTTTGTTCCAGAGATGGGCTTTGAAGAGCCTGCTGGCTGTTTTGCTTTGAATTTCCCCAGCAGCTCTTTTGCCCCAAATCCTAACAGTGCAGCTTGGGGAGAACAGACTCTGCACCCAGTGCCCTGGGATGATGTAGGAGGTTTTGCTTTCCCTGGAAGGTAGGACAGACAGAGGCAGGCCGCCTGAGGCCCTGGGTCGTAAAAAGGCCTTCAAAAGGCCTTTAACGTCTTCAAAAGGCCAGGCCTCAAGCACAGTCATAGCTAAGACAACTCAAGTACTGTGCTGCTTGTTTTCCGTCTCCTCACCCCCATCCCTTCCCTGCCCTGCCCCGTGCCTCTGCCTCTGGTTGGGCTTCAGCCAATGAGAGGTACTGGCAGGAGGAGAGAAGGCCAGTTGTCATTTCTCCCTCTTCCACTCCAGGCTTAAGGATGGTGACAGCTCCCCACAGATGCTAATCCCCAGCTGACTCTCCATCCGTTTCCACATGTGATGGACTGAATAATGACCCCAAGATGTCCATGCCTTAATCCCCGGACCCTGTAAATATGTTACCTTATATGGCAAAAGGGGCTTTGCAGGTATGATTAAATGAAGGGTTTTGAGTTGGGGAGATTATCCTGGATTATCAGGTGGGCCCAAGGACGTAATCATTAGGGTCCTCGTGAGAGGGAGACGGAGGGTCAAGGTGATTTGATGATGGAAGCGGAGATTGGAGGGTTGTGGGCAGGAGCTAGGAAAAGCCCTCAGTCTCACACATGTGGCTGTTATCATGCTGTCTGTGTCCCCCTGCTCCCTTACAATTTATCTGTTGTCTTCTACCCTACCTTTCTTTTCCATTCCAACTCTGCTCCGTCCTATAGCTTTAGAAAGCAGGAGCGCCTGGGGCTGAGGTCAGGAGTAGAAGTACCTGCCTTAGGTGCTATTCCTTATACAACAAAAATATTAAATATCTTTTTTTCCTCCTCAGTAAAAGGATTAAAAAAAAAAAGCCCTCAGCCTCTAGAAGCTGGGAGAGACAAGAAACAGATTCCCCCTTGGGGCCTCCAGAAGGAACCAGCATTTTGGACTTTGCGTCATTTTAAGGGATAAACGTGTGATCATTTGCACAGCGCCCTTCTGGAAAGAGCCTCTTCCTTCAATTCTCTTCAGTTAAACCCTTGAGTGTGCCTCTACTTCCGGTGAGGTCCTGACTCGTACAACTACTGCATGTGTCAGAAACTGTACTCAATTATCTTATTTACCTCTCATGACCCATTTTCCACTTTCGGGGAAAGTGGGGCTGAGGTCACACGGCCAACAGTACGAAGTGGCATCCAATGCCCTGGCTCCAGAGCCCGTGTGACCACCCAGTGCACAGCTGCCTCCAGCTACGGAAGAAGGGGCTGAGGCCAAGGGAAGGGGTCCTTGGTGGGAGTGACTAACCCCTGCAGGCCCGCAGGCCGGCCAGTTGCAGGCGTCCGTGCCCAGCTTGGGTGGGGTGATGGAAGCCTGGCTGTCCCCTCCCTGCTTCTGAGGGGCCCGAAACACGCCCAGAGGGTTTCCAAGGTGTGGCTGAACCCAAAGAGGTGGATTCAAATCGTGGTGACTTACTGGATCCCTCTTAACCCTCTGTTTCCTCTTCTGTAAAATGGGATTCAGAATACCCACCTCCCAGGGTGGGATTGTGATAATTAGTAAAATAAAGTATGCATGAGAATTGATTAGCATATAATTGTCCAATCATGGCAAATGTTATTTGAGCATCTACTGTGTCCAAGGCTCAGTTCTAGGTCCTGGGGATCAACAGGAGAACAAAACAGACCCACACCCTCATGGAGTGTTCATTTTGGTGCAGACAGACAATAAACAAATAAGTAAATTATCAGAAGGATGGAAGATGATGGACAACGCGGAGGGCGGGACGGTGGAGGAGGGCTGCTGTGGTTTACACAGGGTGTTCGGCACGGCCCCGCAGAGGAAACGACATTGGCTTCTGAGCTTCATCTTGCTTCATCTATCCACGTGTCGATGTCCTCGAATTCGCTTCAATAAAACTGGTGCCAAATTGTGACTGTCTCTTGCACCCCAGACGAGGGAAGCATGAAGGCTGAGTGTGCTTCTGTGCACGTACGAGTATATGTGTGTGTGTGTGTGTGTGTGTGTGTGTGTGTGTGTGTCTGTAAAGGGAGACGCCTACTCATCCATCAGATGGATGGAAGATGAAGGCAGAGGAGACTGGAGATGAGAGAAAATGTTATTCTTGTCTTTCTACTCTGGCTCAGCCTCCCCTCCCATTGACTTCATGCTGGTCTCCTGTTCCTGTTTGCTGCCTCCTGTCCTACTTCTTTGTGCTAATTTGCCACCTCCCCAGTCATCTCTCTTTTTCGCTGGTTCCTTTCACACTCAGCTTCTCCACTTTCCCTTCACATGCCGCTGATCAGGGCCTCTGAGGCTTCGCACATGCTGTGCCTTCCACCTGGCACGCCTACCCATCCACCCAGTCCATAGCAACGCCCCTCATTTTCCCGGGGAAGAATCAATGGCCCCGTCTCTGCATTTGCATAGCCCTTTGTACTGGTCTCTGTCGCACTACTTACTGCATTGGGTACAGCTGTCCTCACGGTCTGTGTGTGTCCCCACCTCACCCTCCAACACGGGAAGGGACCGTTTCTCATTGGGTCCCACGTCCAGAACAAGCTCCCGACAGTGTGGCCTCGGCCAGGTCACTTAACTTTTCTGAGACTCAGTTTCCTCATCAGAAACCTCCCTGGATGGAAATGGTTCTGCTAACCAATCGTTACCACAGTAGCTCAGCATCATCACCGGCTTCCTGTGTGCCGGACACCACTGTGCTGAGCTTGCTCGTGAACTCTCACAACAACCTCTGAGCCAGGTGCTGCTAACGTCACATCTTCGCAGAAAAGGACACTGAGGCACAGAGAGGCTAAGTAACGTGCTCAAGCCTTCACCTTTGACCCCAGAGAGTCTGACTGCAGAACGGTACTCTACGATTTGTTTAATTTTGAATAGCAATTCGTGCTACGGTACAAAATTCAAGAGATACAAAAAAGAAATATAATGAGAGACCAGACTCTCTCCTCACCCTGTCCTCCAGCCACCCAGTTTCCCTCCGAGGAAATATCTACCACGAGTATCTGGTTTTTGAATACCCTTCCAGAGATTGTCTGTGGATAAACGTACATGTATTTTAAATTCATAATGAGGTATCACCTCACACCGATCCGAATGGCCATCAACAAAAAACCTACAAATAAATGCTGGACAGGGTGTGGAGAGAAGGGAAGCCTCCTGCACCTGTTGGTAGGAATGTAAATTGGTAAAACCATTTTGGAGAACAGTATGGAGGTTCCTTAAGAAACTAAATAAAGAACTACCATATGATCCAGCAATCCCACTCCTGGGCATATATCTGGAGAAAACCATAATTTGAAAAGATACATGCACCCCAATGTTCATTGCAGCACTATTTACAATAGCCAAGACATGGAAGTAACCTAAATGTCCGTCAACAGAGGAGTGGATAAAGAAGATGTGGTACGGGCTTCCCTGGTGGCACAGTGTTTGAGAGTCCGCCTGCTGATGCAGGAGACACGGGTTCATGCCCCGGTCTGGGAAGATCCCACATGCCGCGGAGCAGCTGGGCCCGTGAGCCATAGCCGCTGAGCCTGTGCGTCTGGAACCTGTGCTCCACAACGGGAGAGGCCACAACAGTGAGAGGCCCGCGTACCGCAAAAAAAAAAAAAAAAAAGAAGATGTGGTACATATATAAAATGGAATATTACTCAACCTTAAAAAAGAATGAAATAATGCCATTGGCAGCAGCATAGATGGACCTAGAGATTGTCATACTGAGTGAAGTACGTCAGACAGAGACAAATATAATATGATTTCACTTATATGTGGAATCTAAAAAAGACGGTACAAATGAACTTATTTACAAAACAGAAACAGAATCAGAAATGTAGAAAACAAACTTATGGTTACCAGGGGGAAAGGGAAGGGGGAGGATTAAACTGGGAGATTGGGATTGACATATACACTCTACCATATACAAAATGGATAACTAATAAGGACCTACTGTCTAGCACAGGGAACTCTTCTCAGTACTCTGTAATGACCTATATGGGAAAAGAATCTAAAAAAGAGTGGGTATATGTATATATATATAACAGATTCACTTGCTGTACACCTGAAACTAACACAGCATTGTAAATCAAATATAGTCCAATAAAAAATTTTTTAAAAATGTTTATGTGACAAAATTTTAAAAAATTAATAAAAGTGCCAAGTAAAATCTTTTTCAAGATTAATTAATTAATTTATGTTTTACACAAAAGGGAGAATTCGTTGTGTGCAGCTGTGTCTGTCTTGAGGTGGCTCTGTGTCCATGTTGCCTCTTAGCGGCTGCTCTGTACGGTCCCAGGGAATGCAGAGCAGAGGCAACATCGTGGGGCTGGAGGCTGAGCCTGTGGTTCAAAATGTGTGCAGAGCATCGCTTGGTGACGCTTGTTCCGTTGCCTCAGGCGCCCCAAGTCCATAGTGGGAAGGATGGTCCTGGAAGTTCACTGTGCCCCGTCAGCGATTCCTCTCCCCTGCAAACAGGGCTGGTCAGAGCAGAGCTGGCCATTCCAGGCTGTGTTTGTTGGCACAGCAGAGGAGAGAGAGGACACATGTCTACAAGCCCAGGGAGCCTCCGGGGAGACCAGCCCAGGCCCCAAATAGCTCCAAGGCCAAATCTGGCTCAGAGGAAGGAAACTCAGAGAGGCCATTTGCTCACCATTGGCTCCTGTGCCCGGGCTGGGCGGGTGAACCCGATAGGCAGTCAACATTCTTTATTTTAGGCTCTGGGCTCCATGTGCCTCCTCCTCTCTCACCCTTCTCTTTCTGGGTCCTAAGCTCTGCTCTCCGGGCCTCTCAGGCACAGACCCAGCCCTCTGCAGTCCTTGCTCTTGCCTCCAGGAACAAGTCACTTTTCAGTCTCCTGGTCAGCTGATGGCTGTTATCACTGAATCACCATGTTGGGATCCCCCCAGGAGGTCCTCTTGACCAACCTTGTTTGATATGTGGGTCTCTCTGCAGTTCAGTCCATTGGTCCTCTAGCTTTTTCCTTGAATGCCTCCAGGGACGAGGATCTCACAACCTCTCAAAGGCATTTTGGGAAATTCCTCTCTACTGAATATCAGAACTAGAAGGGATCTTGGGAATCTCTAAGCTCAGCCCTCCATTTTTCCTGACCACACCTTGTAATTTATCCAGTTCCGACCCACCTCCCTTCCCCTGGCTGGCTTCTTCATGGCCAAGATGTGGGGAAGGTCCTCTTACTTGAAGCAACTTCTGGGAAGGTACCGCAGAAGAGAAGTAAAAACCAATCCCTACTCTCTACCCTAGCGGCTCCCTGCAGCCCCACCTGGCCAGGCTAGTAAGTGCCTGGAATATGTGCTGCCATGATGGCTACCACACCATTGGCCGCCAAAGTTTTGTTGTTGTCGTTGTTGTTTTGGGTTTTTTAAAAATCGATCTTTATTCTTTTTGGCTGCACCGAGAGGCTTGTGGGATCTTAGTTCCCCGACCAGGGATCAAACCCGTGCCCTCTGAAGTGGAAGTGCAGAGTCCTAACCACTGGACCACCAGGGAAGTCCTTGGCCACCACTGTTAATCAATTACCACACTCAGATGCAGGCTCAGAATCTCTCTCAACACAGGGCTCTAAACAGCTACTCCGATCGGTGGGAACAATGGCACCCGACATTCCCAGTCCAACCTGACCAAAGGCCTCTCTTAGCCCTCAAGCCTCTTCGGCAGCTGACTCAGTTCTGTGTCCAACCGCCCGGCTGTGTGAGCCTCCTCCCCAGCCAGTGCATTCTCCTTCATTTACTTCATTTCCCAGGGACTTCCCTGGCAGTCCAGTGGTTAGGACTCTGCGCTTCCACTGCAGGGGGCGCAGGTTCGATCCCTGGTTGCACGGCAAGGCCGGAAAAAAAAAAAAAAGAAAGACCTCATTTCCCAAATGCCATGCTCCACCCCAATCTCCAAGATTTTGTTCAGCCTCTTTCCAAAGTCTAAAATTCCTTCCCTGGTCTCTTCTGTGTATCTAAAGCTTCTCTGTTCTTGAAGAGCTCCTCGATCACCAGCTTCCCTGGAACCCTTCCCCAGCTGCTGCAGACAGTAATGAAACCTCCCTACCAGACAGTGGCTTTTGGTCCTGGCTGGACGTTGGGATCATGTGGGGAGCTTTAAATGCTACAGGTGATGGGTGCACCCTCAGAGACCCTAGTTATTTAATCGATACGCGGTGTGCCCTGGGCACCCGGATGACTCTAACATGCGGCCGAGTTGGAAGCACTGCTAGGCGGTCCAGTAGAACTTTCCACACACCCCTTCAGTTTACGCTGTGGGCAGACCTCCTTTTGAAGTGCTTTTATGGATTCGTTTTTTTGTGTCCACACTCCCTAAAAGCTTAAGGGCTGAATCAGAACATTTACCAGGGGCCAGGCACCACGTTGAGAGTTTTATTCACTTCACCCCATTAAATCGTCATGACCCTCCTGTGAAGTAGGTATGCTTATTATAATCCTGATTTTCAGGAAATCAAGGCTCAAAGTGTGAAGGCTTATCACATTTACACAGCTGGTCAGTGATACCCCCAGGATCTGAATCCAGCCCGACCCCAGAGCCTGCACACTTCACCCCTTCTCTACACAGCTGACCCCACCCTCCCACCAGTTGGTACCCTTCACCTGGCTGTCTCCTGTTCATCCTTTGGATCTCAGCTCTGGGAGGCCCTCCCTGACCTCCTGCTAAAGCCAGCGGACATTCTCTGCTAAAGCCCAGCGGACATTCTCCTGGCCACACACCTCTGCCTCAGAGCACTTGGCACTGTTGCCGCTTCTATTTATTTGTGTCGTTTTCCCCAGACCGTAAGCTCCACACAGCCAGACTGTCAGATGTATGTATGTATGGATGGATGAATAGTTGGATGGATGAGTGAATGACTGAATGAAAGAAGCCAGATACAAAATAGAAATTCCAGCTTCCCAGCCAGCCAGCCACAGCCATAGAAACAGAAGACCCGCCTTCTACTCTGAGCAGCAGGAATCCCAAGCAAAGGACGGTAGCCACAGAGGCAACTTACGCTTCCTGCCTGTGTGACCTTGGGCAAATTCTCCACCTCTCTGAGCCTCGCCTGTAGAATGAAGACAGCAGTGCTCACTCACAGGAAGGCGCTGGAGACGAAATGAGACCACGAGCAAGAAAATGCTGTGAACAGCAAGGACTTGTTACCAAGGGTGGACTTGGTCAGCAGTGCAGCAACTGCTCTCCCTCCCCCACCCACTTCTCCCTCCAGGATCCGTTGGCCTTGGTTGTGGCGAGGAGACATCCTTTGCAAATCCAGGGGAGGTGGACTCTGGGAATGGGCTTGGGAGGGGACTTTCCCCATAAGCCCATTCTCCCCAAAGGGACCTTTGCAAAGGCAGCTCAGACTATGCTGAGAAGTCAGGGGACAAAGCAGTGTGAAATACAGGATGTGAGCATCTGTGGTCAGACCAGGAGGTGCAGAGAGGGAATGGTCAAAGGCAAAGGGCCCTGGTGATGTTCTGTCTCCCTCCACCCAAAGCCGCAGCCCCCTCAGTCATCACCCCACGGGGCTCTACCCCTGGGCTCCAGCCTCCTTTTTTTTTGCGGTACGCGGGCCTCTCACTGCTGTGGCCTCTCCCGTTGCAGAGCACAGGCTCCGGACGCGCAGGCTCAGCGGCCATGGCTCACGGGCCCAGCCGCTCCGCGGCATGTGGGATCTTCCTGGACCGGGGCACGAACCTGTGTCCCCTGCCTCGGCAGGCAGACTCTCAACCACTGCGCCACCAGGGAAGCCCCATCCTCCTTTAAAGAGCGTCTGACTGAGGTCCATGGATCTGAATGGAGAAAACAATCCCATCTTTATTCTTTGAAAGTTACCATTTCCTTCAAGTGTGTGTAGGCAACAAACCACAGTGATTAACAGCACCTGCGACTTTGTTGCTGTGAGAAATCCCAGGTGTTTCCATGTTACATGCTAGGTGTGCAGGCATCTTGAAATATCATTTGTGCTCATCATTTATTATCACTACTTTGAAATTACGTTAGTTATTAAACCTGCCACTGGGGCTTCCCTAGTGGTGCAGTGGTTGAGAGTCCTCCTGCCGATGCAGGGGACACGGGTTCGTGCCCTGGTCCGGGAGGATCCCACATACCGCGGAGCAGCTGGGCCCGTGAGCCATGACCGCTGAGCCTGCGCGTCCGGAGCCTGTGCTCCGCGGTGGGAGGGGCCGCAGCGGTGAGAGGCCCGCGTACTGCCGCTGGATCTCGCTATTTAACGAATCAATGACAAAGACCATATATTACTATTTTGCAATTGTTTGTTTACTTTGATAATCCTATTTTAACATAATTGGTTTCCTGTGTAATTCTATGTATTTTGTTTCATGAGTTTTAAGAACATTTCTCTGGGAAAGGGTCTAGGCTTCACCAGGCAGCCAGTGGGGTCCATGACAGAGACAAGGTCACAACCTCCTATAAGAGTCTGGCTCACCTTCTGCCCCAGTGGGCATAACAGTGTCTGATTCTTTTTGGCTCTCAATCGGCTGTCGGGGCCAGGCCTGTGGCCCTGTGCTAAGTTACAAGGCAGGTTTTGGGACCCTGAGCTTGTTTGGGGGGCTGCCCTCAGCCTGCAGAGGTCGGCGGATGAAGGATGGTGATGCCTAGGGCAGGGGTTCTGGACCTACATTCCTCTGGGTCAGGACCAGCCCTTCTAGCCTCCCCATCAACCAGGGACAGGTAGCTTGGTTTGTGGATCCTTCCAGGAGTTCTCCTGAACCTCGGTTTCCTTGTCTGTAAAATGGGGATAATAAGGCCCAGTTCACAGACTGACACACACTCTAATGAGGTCACCTGGGAAAGAGCACAATAAACAGTGACATGTCACTCATCTGGGCTGATGACAGAGCCACCTCTCCTCCTCTGTGGTACTCAGGCAACCCCCAGGCCAGCGTCCCCGGAACAAGACCAGGTGAAGGATCACTGCTGGCAACCCAGGGCCTCTCCTTTCCTGTGTGGCCAACTCTCCGGCAAATGCCGCAGAGTACGTGTGGTCTGGTGCTTAGGTCAACCCTGTAATCTTGCTGGAGCACAGGAGTCAGTGCAACAGGAATCCTCATCAGCCAGGGAGGCAGGTGGGCGAGAACGTCCTGCCCAGCCTGGCACAGCCTTCAGTTCCGACGCCCATCGCCTCCGGTTGACAGTTTCTGGCTGACGCCCAATCACTCGTTGGACAAACGGCCAGAGTGGTGACAGTGAACATGCGTTAACCCACTCCATCTGTAAACAGTCCTATGAGGAAGGGACTGTTATCCTCCCCATTACACAGCCGGAAAAACAGAGGCGCAGGGAAGTGGAGTCACCTTAGGATTTGAACCGAGGCAGCCCTGGCTCGGGGCTGGTTCCCTCAGCACAGCTCCGGATCAGAGGTTTGCACAGTTGAGCGTGCCTCACAATCACCTGTTAAAACTCACACCCCTGGGCCCCACCCCGGAGCTTCTGATTCCATAGGGCTGAGAACCACAGCACTGGGACCTTGCTGCTCAGAGCGTGGGGCACGGCTACTCCAGCATCACCTGAGCTTGTCAGACAGGCAGACTCTCAGGTCCAGCCCTGGTCCTACTCCATTGGAATCTGCATTTCAGCAAGATCCCCAGGTGATTTGCCTGCACACCATAAGGTAAAAAGCTCTGCTCTAAACCCCTCCACGGACAGGGACCCTTTACTCACAGAGCTTAGATCCCAGTGGGAGGGAGACAGAAACAGACAAATAAATAGATATCATGAGATCGTCTCAGATGGCAATATGTTCTACAAAGCAAGTAAAACAGGGCGATGAGAAGCAGACCATTCTAGAAAGAGTGGCCAGGGAGCACCTCCCTGAGAGGGTGACACTGGAGTTGAGACTTAGATGAGAGGAGAAGCCCTCCCTTTTAAGAGTCAGAGGAAGAGCACGTGCAGCAGGGGCCCTCCTGCATCCAGGGCCGTGGGATGCGTTTGCCAAGCAAAGCTCTCTCTGGCAAACCAGCAAGATGTGTGCACTTCAGACAGATGGAAAAGACAATCTAAGTGGGGGAGGGTGTCAGGGCTCCTGGGTTAAGCCCTGGAGATTCAGCCCTCCCCAGCCCACCACCCAGGAGCTGAAGCTTGAGTATGGAGATAAGCTATGAGCACAAGAATTATAAAATGAAGTAGAAGGGGCCAAGTCAGAGAGGCAGAGATAAGGAACGATGAAAGTAAATGTTACCCACGGGCACACATATATAACACATACACACATAGACACACATACAGGCACACACAGACACACACACACATATATACACGCACACATGCCTACACACATGCATATACACAGGTGCACACACGCACACTTATTGCTTATCACACGGTGATTCAGAGCAGAGAGCTGGAGCCAGGCTGCCCTCGCACAGTCTCACCTTAGCTGTGGATTGGGCCTTGAACCTGTCCTTTCACTTCCCTGTACCTTGGTTCTCTCTTCATAGACCAGGAGAAAGGAGAGCACCAACTTTTGTAAAGCTACTGTTATTTTAGTCTCTGAGTCTATGATTCTCTGAGGTA
Organism: Aethalodelphis obliquidens; assembly: GCF_003676395.1. Lineage (NCBI taxonomy): Eukaryota > Metazoa > Chordata > Mammalia > Artiodactyla > Delphinidae > Aethalodelphis > Aethalodelphis obliquidens. The sequence continues at coordinate 4,893,200 of NW_020837958.1, read as the reverse complement.
GCCGGACTAGTATCCCCATTTTGCAGATAGGGAAGCTGAGGCTCAGAGAGGTCCACCAGCTCCCCCGGTCGGAATACCTGGCTGTCTGACCTGGTGTTCAGAGGAAGCAAGAGCACTCCCAGCAGGGGTGGGTGCGTGAGGCCTGATGGAGGAGACATCCGGCCTCGGGTGTGGGGGGTGGAGCGGGCTTGGTCATGTAGACAAAGGACTGGGGGTGTTGGGATGAGACAGAGACAAAGTTAGTGGTGGAGGGAAGAGAGTGAGCAAACACACAGAGGGTGTAAGTTAGGAAAGCAAATGGAGAACAGGAAACAGCGCCATTTGGCCTTGGACATGAAGGCTGTGAAGGAAGAAATGTGGCTGGACCAGACGGAGGAGAGTCGAAGGGTGGGAGCTTTAGGATTGCTCTTGCAAGAGGAGTCATAGAGTTCTTTCCCAACCCCCGTGTTCTGAGCCCCCGTGGAGCCACTGGGAACATACAGACGAGTGTAACCTCGTTTCCGATGGCCACACTCATTCCCACTTTAGAAGGCCTGGCATTAGCCTCAGTTCTCAGCTGGGCCTGAAGCCACATGTCCTGGAACCAGGTCACAACCCACAGCCAGACCTCACTTCCTAGGGCAGAGCCTTCTAGGAAGGGAAGTGAGACTCAGCAGCAGGGCAAACCCTGAGGGTTTGGCGAGCGGCAACAGCTGGGGTGCTCAAGGTTTTCCACAGAAGCTCTGCCAATGGCAACGTTCACCTCCCTGGCTGGCTGGTGAGGAAATCCCGAGAGCTCTCTCCTCAGCCCCCAGCCAAAGACACTGGCGCTGCCTGGAAGATAGCTGGCCCTCTGGGCCCAGGAAGGACCACGTGCACAGACTGGAGAAAGCTGGGAGGTCGCCCCCAGCTTCAAGGGGCAAGAAAGCGTTTGCACCTCAGCCCAGCCACCAATTTGCCATGTGACGTTGTGCAAGTCACATCCCCATCCTGGGTCTCGATTCCTCATCTGTAAAATGGAGGTGATGATGCTTTATGGTTTTTTTCTGGCCTGTGTTTTGTTTACTTGTGATTGTTTAGTTAATGTGTGCACTTGTTTACTTCCTGGGTTCACGCTGGACCGTGCACTCCATGGAGACAAGAAACACACGTCTCGGGCCACCTGGCACATAGGAGGTGCTTGGCACGCGGTTTTTGATTGACTAAGTGACCGTTGTGAAGATCAAATAAGTTAGTGTATGTGAAGGTGCAAAATATGAAATGTAAATGATATGTACAAGGGCGTTAGGCTCTTAGCTCACTAGGATGTGGCTCTGCTCTCAGCACGTGAGAGAATGGCTCCAGGTGGTCCCAAGAACAAGAAAACACAAAGAGAAATTATAAACATGGAAGAGAAAGGCAAAAATGGTAACAATTTGCTGATGATGTGATTTCTAAGTTGAAAAGTCCAGACAACTCTGCCTGGGTAGCAATGATTAGCACTAGTAAAAATGTTTAGTAAAAAACATAGATATGAGAATTAAGTAAACATTCATTGTTTTCCCAGCTAGTTGCTATACTTAATTTAAAAGTGTTATTTGAAAAAGGATCTCACTCATAATGGCAAGAAAATGCTGAAAACCGTATCAGGAATTTGCTTCACAAGGAGCGTTGCAAGGGCTGTGGAGGGAGATCTATTAACACTTTACTACAGGAAAAGAAAAAAAACGAATATCTGAATGAACAGAGACGTAATGGTGTTTCTAGAAAGGAAGTCCCAAATGTAAAGATGTCAATTCTCTCTCATATAATTAACAAACATAAGGTAGTTCCAGGGAAAAGAGCAGTGGGGATGTAAGCTTCATTCGGAAGAGTAATTGCTTGAGGATAGCCAAGAAAAGTTTGGACAAGAATAATGATGAAATGATAAGGCGATTTTACCGAATTGATACCAAAGCACACTATCGAGTGACAATAATCAAAACAGGGTGGGTTTTGCATGGGAAAACTTGGTTCAGTTCTCACCTCCCCCTTCCTAGCCAGGACTTTGGGTTATGAACTTACCTTCTCTAAGATCATTTCAGTAATATGAGGATAAGAACGGCCCCAGAGTTGATGAGGGAATCCAATGAGCTGAAGCATAAGTGGATTTAGCCTGGTGCCTGGAGTGGAGTAAACTCTCAATAGATGACATTATTTTATTCACTAAAAACAATACTAAATAAATACATCGTTAACTGGCTATGGGCCAAGGAAGAGTCAGTTGCATTTTTCAGTTCCTGGTTGCTGGGATCGTGGTACAGTTTCCTAATTTGAGCCCGTGCGGCAAACCCCGAGCAGCTGGGAGGTGGAACCACCTGCGTACTGAGCTCAGATTTGTTTCCCTCTGCCCTCAGCTCACCTTCCAGATGGTTCTCTGGTTTCCTTGTGGTTGTTTTTCCCGATCGTGACTCGCAAAGCCATCCGCCCTGCCGCCTTCGCAGGTCAGCCTGGCTGAAGCCGGGATCAGGCAGCCGAGAGCTGCCCAGACTTCATGCTACGCAGGCAGGGCCTCTGCCCTTGGTCGTTAGTGCCTGGGATGCACCCCTGCCCCACAGGGCTGAGTTCACACACCCCTCCCCACCCACCCCAGCCGTCAACGCTTGCTGGGCTCCCTGCGGGGAGAGAACAATATTTTCCTGAACACAATCTGTATGTGACTTGGGGTAACGCTCCTGGGAGTGACCTCGGGACAGTTTGTAAGGAATGAAGGAGGCAGAGAGCACGGGGGAATCCTCAGTATCCTATGAGCACAGACAGCATCACACAGGTGCCCACAGGACAATCGTGTCGTTACAATTGTCCCCTCTGATGGGGGAGAGGGCAGCCCCTGGGGAATGGTGTCCTGGGCAGAAAGGGGATTGTCCTGAATGGGAGGTGGATGGAGCAGGAAAAGCACTGGGTGGGGGTCATAGGGCTTGAGTCTGGGCCACTCTGCCTCTTAAAAGATGCTGTAACCTCAGCGTGGGTGGGCCTCTCCCACCAGGCTGTCCCCTCCTGAAGGGCAAGACCAGAGTCCTATTTATCTGTGGTCCCCAGGGCCCGCTAGAGGGCCTGGTGCGCCGTCAGTCCTTGAGGTGCCCCTTGCATTGAGAATGTGGGAGCCTGGGCAGAGGGATGCCTAGTGACAGCTGACCTTTTGGAGAGGCACTAAATGGTGCTCCCAGGGTCCCACCCTCTCTAGCTCACACTCGTCCATGGACCTTTTGGACACCAAAGGCACACGTTTGGGGACATCAGTAGGGAGAGGACTTAGAGAGTGACCAGGCTTAAGGGTCAATCTAATTGGGGTCAGTACCCAGCTATGGCCCATCACTCAGTCTGGGGCTGAGTTGGTTCCCTCCCTTCCAGGTAACCTGTCCCAATCCCCATTTTCCCATCTCTGTAAATGGTACCACCTCCCAGCAATTCCCCAGGCTACAAACGTAAGAGCCATCCTGGTTTCCCTCCTTTCCCACACCACCCACATCCAATCCATCAGCAGTCCTTGTCAGCAGCTCCGCCTCCACGTAAGATCTCAGAATCACCCACTTCTCTCCATCTCGGCACTGACGCCGCAGCCCAAGCCGTCCCAGGGCAGATGGGTGGTGCACAGAGCTCCTTGGCGGGGGGTGGGTTTCCGGTTGGGCTGGGGGTAGAGCTGTCTGATTCCAGCGTTCAGCGTTAGGCATCTCATTTCTCCAGGATGATAAGTTACAATTGCCATTATCAGCTTAGTCAGTAATAATGATAATATTTTTCTCTTATTTCTTAATTGGTTCAGAACTCAGGGAAGAGAGGAGGCATCTATCAGGTCCCCTCAAAAACATCAACACTAACACCTTGTTAGCACTTTAGAGGTCAAAGAATATTCTTATTTAACTTCCTGGATTCCTCACTTCAGCTTTACAACATAAAGGGTTATTTTTATCATCCCTACTTTACTAATAAAGAAAAATTACTCAATATTGTGAGGTGACTTGCCCCAAATCACACAGCCTCAAGCCTAGAACCCAGGCTTCACAAAATTTCACTATCAGAGCTTCTCACTTTTGCCTTAAGATTTGAATTCCTATTAAAATGCAGTTCTTTTGCTCTATAGCTATAGTAATTGAGACAGTGTGATACTGGCAGAAGGAGAGACACAGAGATGAATGGAAGATCCACTTATGGGACAGGGAGAGGGAGATGTGACTATCCAGGGGGAGTGCAGGGGAGTTTCTTTGCCTATACATGTGATAACATTTCATAGGACTCTACACCTCCTCACCAAATGAACATACAAAAAACTGGTGAAATCCGAATAAGATCTGTAGTATAGTTAACAGTATTATACCAATGTCAGTCTCCTGATTTTAATAATCGACTATGGCTATGTAAGATGTTATCATTGGGAAGCTGGAGGAAAGGTATATGGGAACTCTCTGTACCAATTTCACAACTTCTTGCAAGGCTTACCTTATTTCAAAATAAAGAGTTTTTAAAAATGCAGCTCCCTCCAGGAGACAGGGATCAACTTTAATCCTGAGCTGGCAAATGAATTTCAACTCCTGTGCCAATTGCAACCAATTGATAGGGGTTCTCTGGATTACAACCCACAAAAGGAAGGATTCAGAGGCTGTATCTGGGTCCGGTGGGAATGAGTGCATCAATCGATTAGTGATGTCTGCTGTGGCCTCTGGGGATGACATGGGGGAGCATGCATCAGGTGCATGGCTCTCTGTGTGCCCAATTCCTGACAGCTCAGTGTGAAGCAAGGCCCCGAGTGTAGGAAGACACTGACCTGAGAGAGGGAGGGAGGGTGGGGAAGGGCAAAAGCGGGCAGCGGGTGCACAGTATGATTCCATTTACATCCAGCTCCAGGACAGGCAACATGAAATAGTAGTGGCTTCTGGTGGTGGGGGATTGATCAGGAGGTGATGAAAAATGTTCTATTATGTTGATTGCAGTGTGAGTACACCAGTGTGTATGTTTGTTAGAAATTATTGACCTATACTTTAAGATCTTTGCATTTTATTACATATAAATTATACCTCTATTAAAAAAAAGAAGGAGATGGGGGGGCAAAACTCTGAAAGGAAAACCATTTGCATTAATACAACATAACTAGAAACTTCCAATGCTCTCACTGGAAGGAATCCCTCCTGGTGGGGGAGGGGTGGTAGGACCAAATACTCAGACAGGCGTGAGTTTCACCAGCCCCGTGGTGATGGGATTCTCTGGGGTAAAGTCCTAACCCTGCTATCTACTGGCTGGTTGCCCTTGGACAAGTTGTCAGATCTTTCTGCCTCAGTTTTCTCAGCTATAAAATGAGGACGGCAATAGTGCCTGCCTGAGAATTAAGTGAGTTAAGTGAAGAGCTTAGAATAGTATTGCCTGGCGCGCAGTACGCACTCAGTAGATCTTAGCTGCTGTGACGGCTGTGGTTCTTCTCCTTCTCCTTTTGGTTCCCGTGGCTCACAGCTGCTGTCCGTCCCCCTTTAGCACTCTGGTGCCAGGGTGGGCAGACTTCCTGCAGCGTACCTGAGACTCACTGGATACTCAAAAAAGGAAGATGACAGGGAAGTAAACACCATGTGGCTTCCCCAAGGTAGTCTGGATCTCACAGAGTGAGCTCTACCCCAGGCCCCATCCTCCTACACCTGTCTCCACCTGCATGCCCACTGTTAGACTCTCTGCTCCCTAGCCCTGGGATGATCTCCTTGTAAAGAGGGCGCCGTCTTTACACGCACCATCTAGGTATTTCACTATCTTGGACAAGATAAGAGAGCTCTCAAGCCCTCTGTCCTCCATCGACGTCCCTTCCTCCCAGTTCCTTGTCGGAGAGCCATGTGTTTATACTGGTCACTGCCCCCAGGAATGATCTCGCCCTTCAGGTGCAGTCCTGCCCCCTACCTGCTGGGGGTGTTTAGTTCCCCATGGAGGGTCCATGAACAGAGCAACGTTGCAAAGAAGCCATGCCATTTCTGTCTAAAATGAGTCTGTGACAGCACTGGGGAGGTCTGGCTGGACCAGAAGGGAAAGCGGAAGTTGTCCAGGGGATGAAGGAAGAAGGATTTGGTGGGGTTCGTGGAGCCCTTCCCCTAGAAAGAGAAAGAGGGGCTCTTCACTTCAGAGTTTTCACAGCGCTGTCATGAGAAGGTATAGCCAGGCGTTATCCAGTCCACTGCCAGTTTTCAGAGAGAAAAGAAGCAGCTGAGGCATGGGCAAGCTTGAAGGCTGTGTGAGGAAGATGTGTGTGTCCTTCCTTTTATACATCTGTCTACCTGTCCATCCATCCATCCATCCATCCATCCATCCAATAATATATTGTGCCCATTATGTGCCAGGCGTCAGGCTGGATCCCGGGGATTCACAGTTAAACACAGAATTTAACCGTAAAGTGTTTATATTATCTTTCTAGATACAAACAAGAAAACAGTACAATATGACACAGGAGAGGACAGGGTGCTGGACGCACGTATAAGAAACACCTAATTCCCCGTACCTGGAGACTCAGGGCAGGCTTTCTGGAGGAAACAACGTTTAACTTGACACCTGAAGGATAAGGGGAAGTTAGCCAGATATGGTGGAGACAACCAGCCATGTTTGTCTCTTCAAATTCGTTCTCCCCTTCCATGGTGTAGGACTCTCGCTGGAAGGGGGCTGCATCTCTCAGCCCTCTCCTTGCCGGTGTGAGCCAGTGACGAGATCTCGCGGGTAGAACATGAGTGGAAGTTACATGTGCCATTGCTGGGCTAAGGCTTTTAAGAAGTAGGTGTGTCTTCTTCAGTATCTCTTTCCCAGAACTGGACACAGATGCTGTTGGGATGGCAGAACCACAGACGGAAGGAGGCTGGATCCCCAAGACTGCATGGAGGAGAGCTGCCCACGGACAGGAACACCCACTGTCTATTCCTCTTACCTTACCCCATGGATGCTTGAAATTAATTTGTTATAGTAGCTAATGTTCTTTAAAGGGAATGAAGAATACACCCCATGAAGAGAGAAGGAGAGGAAAGGGAGAGGAGCGTTTTGGAGGAAACCTCGAGTATAAAAGCCCTAAGGAGCGGGAGAGAGAGAGAGAGAGAGAGGAGAGTGATACCAGGGAAGGCTGGTAGGTAGACTGAGGCCAGGTCAGCCGTGCCAAGCAATTGGGACTCCATCCTAAGTTAATAGGGTTTAGCCAGGCCAGACAGCCCTAGGCATGCCGGTCTCCGCCCTCAGAGAAGATGGGTAACTTCCTGGGGGTCATCTGAACAGTAGACAACAGAGCTGGACTCAAGCCCATATACCTAAGCACCCAGCACCTTGCTTTCAACAGAAAGTTGTGCAACAGAGAAACTATGACATTCATCTCCCAAGAACTTTATGGGAATCCTGCCTACACGGATTCCTTCTCCAGTGTTCTGGGACTGGACCTCACCCAACTAAGAGTGCTATCTCCGAACCTCCAGCCCAGGCCAGCACGCAGAATGGTCCCCCCCACCCAGCTACAGTGGCCACCTGCAACTCCCGCCCTGGTTGGTGCTCTATAGCCCCAGTCAAAGCGAGTGAAAGTTCTGCCTGGTCCAGGCCCACGTTTGGAGAGAGCCCATCACCCGGTGAGTGAGGTTGGTCCTGTTGATCAGCTCCCACTCTGTGGTCTGATCCTCAAACGGGACACAGTGGGTGGCAGAGGTTGCTCAGAGTTACTCACTCCTCTCTGTGTCTCCCTGGGCTGAATGAATGACTTGGCAGGGTTTAGATGACACCCAGTACCCCCATTTGTACATCCTCAGAACCAGAAGCAGACACTGCTGTGCTCCATTAGGCTGGTCTTAGCTAGGTGGACCCTTGCTGACCCAATAGGCAGTGATAGTCGATGTGGGCAGGAAAGGCTAAGGGTTTGGCTAAGGTCCTCATCCCTCTGCCATCCTTCCCCAGTATGTCTGTCTGTGTTTCTGAAAACAGAATGTTCTGTATCGCCTTTGTCCTAGGCCTTCCTTGGTTTTGCAAAGGTGTCTCTGGTGCTCCTACAGAGAGTAAGGGTGAGGTCCATGAGTACAGAGCTTCTGGTACTCTGCCCACCTCTTTGCCCGTCCTCTTTTTCTCTGTTATCATGCCCAACTTTGCTCATTACATAGCCTCTGAAGACAGGATTTCACGACTAAAACCAAAGTTTGAAAACAACTACTTAAGTTCTGCAGTCTAATTTTCTGGAAGGAGACATGAAACTCAGAAAGGGGAAGTATCTTTTTTGAAAATATGTGCACAGAAGTTATAGAAAAGTGTCGGCTTGCCTATTTGTATCTGTGTCATCATCCATCCGTCCATCTCTCCATTCATCCATCCACTTGCCCGTCAATCCCTTTGTCTGTCATCCTCCCATCCATCCATCCACTCATCCATCCACTCATCCATCCATCCACTCATCCATCCATCCATCCATCCATCCATCCAACAGGAACTGAAGGCTCAGGATGTTATGAACTTCTCACCTGGCAGCCTGGGTAATTGCCTCTAAAGCTCTTGGTCTTTGCACCACGGAATAGAAAGAACCTGGATTCTGCATGGATTTGTGCTCAAGCCCCTTTTCTGCACCTTTCAACAATGAGCTTAATTCCAGTTTCCTCAGTTGTAAAATGCAATCACTATCTCCTACCTCTGGATTTCTGTGGGGACTTAGTGAGGCAGCGTGTACAACCCCTGATGGAGTTCCTACAACATGGCAGAACCTCATTACCTGCTCGATGGCAGAAAGTTCTCCAAGTGCTCTGTGCTTGGGGGAGAGCAGTGGGGCTCTGGGCCTGCTCTCATGCAGAAGTGCTCAAGGCCACCAGGGAAGGAAGTCTCTCTGCTCTCCTTGTAGAAAGCCAGGCCCTAGTCCTTCCTCAGCTGTCACCTAATTTTGGTCTGGCCAGAGCTGGTGACTTCCTTTTCTCCTCATTGTCTTGGAAACCTCAAGTGAACTTGGCCAGGACCATTTTCTTGGGAATGACTTATATTCACTCAGCCAGTCATATTGCGCTCACCCCCCTGCCCCCACCCTCTCTTACACACTTTCTCCCCTGCAGTCCTGAGGTCCCTCTCCCCTGCCCCCATAGAACCAAAGCTTACTCCCTGGCTTCCTGCAGGTCACCCCTTCAATTATCACCTCCTGCGAGAGGCCATCCCTGACCCCTCTCCGCCACTCTCTCTCCCCTTCCCCTAATTTATTTTTCATCACACCACAGGCGTTATATAGCATATATTTCATGTGCTTGAATGTCTGTTTCATACCAGTGGATATAAGCCCCGTTATTTTGTGCCTTGTTGGATCCCCAGCCCTGTCACATGGTCGGGGCTCACACAAATTTGTTGAATGAGTGAACTGGTGAGAAATCGAGAAAGCTTGAACTCCTCTTGCTTAAAATTCACCATATTCATTGAAGTCACCCACCCCCGTGCCACAGAGTGTCTATGGCCATCTGGGTCGAGGTGGAGATGATACAGGGTGAGTTCCTGCACAGAGCATGAGAACATCTCCTAAAGGGCAGGTGTAAAGGTCAAACTCACCTGGTTGTGTGGGAGGGGCTGCACCTGGATCATACTTGCCCCCCAAGAGTGGGCACGGGAGTGACTCAATAGAGGAAGTTTGAGAGGCCTTGGAAGTCACACAGACCTGGGTTCAAATCCTGACTCTACCACCTTCTAGGAGAAGTCACTTAGCCTCTCTGAGCCTCAGTTTCTTTCAGGCAACGGGGCTAATGATTCTTGCCTCAAAGCGTTGTTAATAACACATCTACCCTCTATTGTTGTTTGCGCATTGGGTACAGTGGTGGGCACGCCAGACACCAACCTTGCCTTTGGGTGGTGCTAGTGAGTTGTGTGACCTTGAGCAAGTGACACTACTTTTGGGTGTCTCAGTTTCCCCATTTGTAAGATTTGTGAAGCTTTTGTGAGTTAATGCATGTGAACAATTTGGATCTGTGACTGGTATTCGTAACATTCAAGAGCTTTATTTTTATTTGTATTCTTTACAAATCAAGGTATAGTTTATGTGCAGTGAAATGCACATATCTTAAATGTTTAGTGAGAAGAATTTTGACAAATTATGTATACAATCTCCATCCAGGTAACCCACACCCAAATCACAGTATGGAACATTCTCACCATTCGTACAGATCCCTGTGCCCCTTCCCAGTCAATTCCCGCCGTCTCCCTCCCCAAGATAGTATTAGATCTGTAGTGATAGATACTAGAATAGTAACTATTTATCACTAGAAAATGTTCATGAAATTCATATGAATGGACTCATACAGTGTGTACTTTTTTGGGGTCTGGTTGCTTTTGCTCAGCCTAATGTTTCTGAGGTTTATCCATTTCGTTGTGTGTACCAGTGGTCTGTCCTTTGTTATTGTTAAGCAGCATTCCATCATATACACATTCCACAGTTTGTTTATCCGTTTTTCTGTTGATAAACTGTTGGGCTGTTCACACATGAGGATAATTGGAAATAAAGTTGCGATGAACATTCTTGCATCCGACTCTTTGTGGACATGTTTTCATTTCTCTTGGGTATCTAGAAAACAAACTCCTGGGTCATAAGGTAATGGATGTTTAATCTTATAAAAAATGATTACAATCATTTGACGTTTCTTGAGAGATCTTTTTTGCCTGAGCACATCATCTGTAACTTTCCACACTTGAAAAAAAAATGCATATTCTGTAGTTTTGGGGTATAATTTCTACAAATGTCAACTCGTTTACATCTCCTATAATCTTACTAATATTTTGCCTCTCAATTATTAAGAGTTAAATTCCCAACTAACATTCTGGTTTTTTTCTATTTCTTCCTCTAATTCTGTCAATTTCTGCTTCACATAGTTTGACGCTCTATTACGACGTACATAGACATTTCCGGGTATTAGGTCTTTTTGATAATTGGCCACTTTATCATTAAGGAGTGCCCTGATAGTATTTCCCGTCTTATGTTCTACTTTATCAGGTCTTAATATGGCCACATCAGCTTTCTTATGCTTAGTGTTTGCATGGTTTATCATTCCTCAGCCTTTTACTAGGAAAAGTGTATTTGTATGTAAAATTGGTTTCTTATGGAGGACACAGAGGGGGTTTGGCTTTTTAACACATTCTGAAAACCTCTGCCTTTAATTGCATTGTTGAGCTCATTTATTTAATTCAATTGTAATTTTTGATACATTGAGTTTGAGTCTATCATCCTACTATTTATCTTCTGTTTGTAATCGTCTCTTCTTTGTCCCTTGGTTTTGCCTTTCCTACTTTGTTTTAAATTACTCAAGTATTATTAAGTTTTTAGTATTCATTTTATCTCTTCTATTGGCCTTAAGCTAATATATATATATATATATATATATATATATATATATATATTTGTGTGTGTGTGTGTGTGGTACGCGGGCCTCTCACTGTTGTGGCCTCTCCCGTTGCGGAGCACAGGCTCTGGACACACAGGCTCAGCGGCCACGGCTCACGGGCCTAGCCACTTTGCGGTATGTGGGATCTCCCCGGACCGGGGCGCGAACCCATGTCCCCTGCATCGGCAGGCAGACTCTCAACCACTGCGCCACCAGGGAAGCCCTAAGCTATATATTTTTGTTTTATTTATTTTTAGGGACATCTCCAGGGGTTAAAATATGCATCCTTAATTATCATATTCTACCTTGAATTAATATTATACACTTTCCTTATAATGTAAGATTTTAAAACATCATACTTCCACCTTACCCTCTTTTGACCTATTGTGCTCTTGTCAAGTGTTTCACTTCCGTATGTGATATAAAATCCTACAGCACACAGCTATTGTTTTTGCTTTTGAGTCAATTTTTTTTTTTTTAGTTTTCATGTTTTTTATTTTTTTTAAATATCTTTATTGGAGCATAATTGCTTATAATAGTCAATTTTTAACAGCTTAATTGAGGTTTGCTTTACATAGCATAAAATCCAGCCACTTCAAGTGTACAACTCAATGATTTTTAGTAAATCTACAGAGCTGTGCAACCATTGTCACAAAGCAATTTTAGAAAATTTCCATCACCCCAAAAAGATCCCTTGTGTTCATTTCGGTAACTCACCATCGCCCTCCCCTCCTCAGCCTCAGGCAACCACTAATATACTTCATGTGTCGGTAGTTTTGCCTTTTCTGGACATTTTATCTAAATGGGATCATACAATATGTAGTCTTTCGTATCTGATTTATTCCACGTAGCATAATGTTCTTGAGGTTCGTCCATGTTGTAGCTTGTATCATTCGTTTGCTGCTCTCTATTGCTAAATAATATTCCAGTGTATGATTATATCACATGTTTTGTTTATCCATTCACCAGTTGATGGGCATTTGGATTGTTTCCACTTTGGGGACATGATGAATAATGCTGTTATGACCGTTCCAGTAAAAATCGTTGCATGGATAATTTTCATTTCTCCTGGATAATATCTCAGGCGTGGAATTGTTGGGTTGTATAGTAAGTTTGACTTTTAGAGACACTGCCAAACTGTTTTCCAAAGTGGCTGGAACACCGTATATTTAGCCACACTGCAATCAAGATAATAGAACATTTTTCATCACCTCCTGATCAATCCCCCACCACCAGAAGCCACTACTATTTCATGTTGCCTGTCCTGGAACTGGATGTAAATGGAATCATACTGTGCACCCGCTGCCCGCTTTTGCCCTTCCCCACCCTCCCTCCCTCTCTCAGGTCAGTGTCTTCCTACTCTCGGGGCCTTGCTTCACACTGAGCTGTCAGGAATTGGGCACACAGAGAGCCATGCACCTGATGCATGCTCCCCCATGTCATCCCCAGAGGCCACAGCAGACATCACTAATCGATTGATGCACTCATTCCCACCGGACCCAGATACAGCCTCTGAATCCTTCCTTTTGTGGGTTGTCATCCAGAGAACCCCTATCAATTGGTTGTAATTGGCACAGGAGTTGAAATTCATTTGCCAGCTCAGGATTAAAGTTGATCCCTGTCTCCTGGAGGGAGCTGCATTTTTAAAAACTCTTTATTTTGAAATAAGGTAAGCCTTGCAAGAAGTTGTGAAAGCCTAGAACCCAGTAATGCATTACTCGGTAATGCATTACTCAGTAATGCATTACCCAGTAATGCATTACTCCCTCCAAGTAATGCATCTTTTTTGTTTTTTCTGGATGATTGTAAGATATTTCTCTTTGTCACTGGTTTTTATCAACATTACTATAATATGCCTAGTTATGGTTTTCTTTGTGTTGATACTGCATTCTCCTCTCCTTCTGGGATTCCAATTATATGTCTGCAAACTGCTTGATATTATATTGTAGCTTACTGATGCTCTCTTCATTATTTTTCAATCTTTTTTCCTCTATGCTTAAGTTTAAATTTACTTTGACCACTCTTCAAATTTACTGCTTTTCTCTTCTACTGTGTCAAATCTACCATCTATACAATAAGCTTTTCAGTTCTCATGTTTTAACTGTTATTTCCCGAATTGCCATTTGGTTATTTTTTTAGATTTTCCACTGATATCCTGAAAAATCCCATCTCCTCACCATTCTATCTATTTCTTTCCCTACAAATGTCTTCATATGTTTATATATGTATTTAAGGTCTTTTTGTTGTTGTTGTTAACTGGTACCTGTCTGCTTCTATTACTTCTGCTTTCTCTTAGTTATGGGTCACATTTTTCTATTTATTCTCTTGTCTAGTGTTTAATTGTATTATATTCTTAAAAGTGTGTATAAAAGAACAATTGGAATTGAAGTGTCATTTTAATGTTTTGTTTTATTTATTTCCGAGAAAGTCTAAACCTTTCTGCTGTCTAATGGCTGGATTGAGAGGCTGCTCATCCAGATTTTGCTTAGAGTATAATTGAGCTGGGGCTGAGAAATGGCTTCAATTATTCTTAGTTGCCTGTAATTAGCCCAACCACCAACATCCTCTGCCTTTTTTATCTTGTCAGTATGTGAGCTAGGAGGGAGTTGGGTGCAGTTTCAGGTATTTTTGGTTTACCTGCATTCCAATCACTGTGAGAACGCACAAGACTATGTAATTTTTCTCTACTTATGTACTTTTCCTCCACAGCTGCCTTTCAGAAAAGATTAGGTAGGGCAGGTTGGGAGGATGAATTGCTGGACCAAACGATCTCTTCTTTCACTGAGAAGATGGCTTGTCCATCTTGATGGACTGAGTGATGTCTTGTTTCATTCAGGATGCATCCAAGACCCCAACTTGACCTGTCATCCCACACCCTGGTCCAAAGCTGGAATGGTTTTCCTTTGTCCCTGCAAAGTCTCTCCATCTATGGCTGATGTTCCTCTGTCTACATACACAGACCAGAACCTCCTCCAAGTGTGGAAGTTGTCACGAAACTCTCGCTCCCTCATAAAGAGCTTGTTTCTTTCTGGAATTCAGTTCTTTGAGTCCACTAGTCTTCCCTAGTAACACAGAAAGCTATACTTTTCATTTTTTCTGGGTTTTTCTTGTTGCTACCACAGGAACAAAGGTCTTTACATCTCTCTATATCCTTTCTGGAAGTAGAAATTTCCATAAGTGTTATTATTAGTGGACACAATCATGAATAAAATAAGCACACAAAAAAGAATATAATTGCGATGAAGATTCGTGCTATGATGCAGAAGTACATGGTTCTGTGAGAGTATTTTCTGGCAGGATACCCAATGTGCAGAAGAGGTAAAGAGAAACTGAGTACATTGGCCAAGATCACATCACTAGCAGAAAACAGGAGCAGGATTTTAAGTCATCTAATTCCAGAATCCACAATTTTACCCATTCTGCTGTAAAATAAGTATTTATATTTAATTTACTTGAAGTAAATTAGTAAATACTCAATGAATGGTGCTATATAAAATGGCCTGTCCCTAACTGGGTCATAGCACATACACAAATATTTATGGAATGAGTGAATAAATCTCTACCCACAACACACACATGCATGTACACACACACACACACACACACACACACACACACACACACACACACACCCTCTCTTGACCTGGAAGAAGAGCCTCATGACTAAAAGGATCTGAGAATGTTATGTCATAAACATTAAACCTATTTTCATGTCTTTTTTGAGCTGCCTCCTCCTTCTCTTCTGACAGCCAGTGACTCTGGGGAATTAAGCAAGGGGACAAAGAGGAGAAATCTCAGTTTCCGAATAGTCTCATGTTCTCAGATATCATCCCTGGAGCTTACTAGGTTCCTGGCTCCAAGGTGACCCAGTGACATCTTCACTAGGGACTGGAGACTGTGGGGCTCAGTATCTTGCCCAAGGTCCATCTATCCTGGGGCTACTACAAAATCCACCGCTCAGGGAGTGGTGGTCCCTACCAAGTCATCCCTGTGGTCTCCTCCTGGGTGGGGGCAAAGAACACTGCTAAAACCTGTGCTCAGCTCTTTAGACTCATACAGTTGTGAAGGGTCCTGCACTGGAACATTCAGTTCAAATCCCAGCTTTACTTACTTCCAAGTGCGTGAACTTGAGCAATGTACTTAACCTCCCTGAGCTTTAGTTTCCCATTTAAACTGTGGAGGTTAAAACTAGAACCTACCACACAGAGTGACTGACCAACTGGGCCAATGCACAGTCAACTTTGGCACAGTGCTTAGTACATAGTAAACACTAAATAAATATTAGCCATTCTTAGTCATATCAGCTATTTGGATTGTATATTACCAAGAAGAAGGACCAGGACTTGAATCAAGATCAACGTCTGTGTTTTACCCATTGAACTAGTTTTCACCCAGAGAGCTGGTTAACAAGGAAGATTCCAGATCCTACGCCCAAAATGCTGATTCAGAAGCTCTGGGGTGGGGTCCAGGAACCTGCATGCTGACAGGCACCCGAGGTGATCTAGATGCAGATCTGGGGTCAGACTTTAAAGATCACCCTTAGGCCATCCCACCTCCCTGCTTGGGGCCAGGCACTGTCCAGAGACAGAGGTCTGGAGGGGGACCCTGATGACATCTGGTCACCAGCACATCTTCTCTCCATACGCTGCAGACAAGACAAAGAACACCTTAGTCTGCATCCCTGGTACATTTAGGTGGTCTGGGAGCCCTGGGGGATCAATTCCACGGCTGTCAGCATGAGACATAACACAGCAGGACTGGGACCCTCAAGTTCAACCCTGCTCTCTGTCTATTCTCAAGTAGTAGCAGGTTGGGGCTGCTCTTACCCTCAAATAGAAGGCTCTTAAGTTGGGTCACAGAATTGCCAAAACAGGCTGTTGACCTACTAGGCTCTGGCCCTATGTGAAGTGTCAGCTCTGCTCGCCAAACAGGTTTCATTCCGTGGTCCAACAGTGGCTGCTTGGAGTGCTGTGTCCACAAGGATGCTGAGGCTGAGTCTGGGTCAGCGGCTCTTAACCAGTGGCAATTTTATTCCCTAGGGGATATCTGAAATTTTCTGGAGACATTTTTGGTTGTCACAAATGGGGTGCATGGGGTAATGACATCTAATGAGTAGAACCCAGGGATGCTGCTAAATTCCTACAATACATTGGGCAGTGCCCCACAACCGAGAATTACCCTGCCCAAATGGCAGTCAGCCCAAGGGGAGCAATTCTTCTCTAGGCTCAGTGGGAAACGGTGTCATGATTGATTAGCCACGTCTAGCATGGTGGTGGGGGGAGGGTAGTGAAAGCACATGTGGTCTCTATTTGCAGATTCTAATCTTTCAGCTTTGATTTCAGTCTGTACTTTAAGAGTCCCATTAAATGAGAGATGAGACATTGTAACTCCTGTTGGCCAGAGGGGGAAATAGAGACTCAGGAAAGTAACAGGAAACACTGTGCTTGATCTTAGTGCTCCTGAGGCCTGGGGACACGTGGATGGGGCTCAAGGAGGCCTGTCTCCATTGAGGTTGAAGCTCCCTTTCTGGCCTGATTCACTCTAAAAAGACACTTCTCTTCCTTGGGGACCAAACCCAGGCCAGTCCTGGGGACATAGTGAAAGAGGAAATGGTCATACCCTCCTGGGCTCCTGGGGGTGGGGGGACCAGGAAGCAGTGGGATGCCCTGGGAGAGGAAAAGGCTATCAGGGAAAGCTGCTGAAGAAGCAGTGGGACACTCCCAGATCCTCTCCCCAGTTCTGTGCTGCAGGGTGACGGCTTCTCCCCACCCGACAGAGGACTCCATGTTTGTTCTCTGATGATTATGAAGCTCTGTCCTGGAGAGCTCTAGGCACAGGGGAAGATGGGGCACCATACTGAAAACAGGGGGTTAAGTGAATGTACCATAAGGAAAACTGTCAGCCAGACGTCAAATTTCCAGACAAGAGAATGGCAGCGTCTTCCCTGGGGAGCTGACAGATCAGGAGGAAAGATCTAAGGACCCTGACATCCAGCATTCCCCACAGATGCTCAAGATGCCCACCCTCTATTACGGCTGGCTCTTTATCAAAAGCAGACAATGAAGGATCACTGGGCATGTCTGAAAGCTGCTAGTGCAAACTTAGAGACCTAAACAGACACACAGACCAAAGGCACCAGAACGGGCAGCAGACATGGAAAAAATCATAAAAAATATAATCATGGGCTTCCCTGGTGGCGCAGTGGTTGAGAATCTGCCTGCTAATGCAGGAGACATGGGTTCGAGCCCTGGTCTGGGAGGATCCCACATGCCGTGGAGTGGCTGGGCCCGTGAGCCACAACTACTGAGCCTGCGTGTCTGGAGCCTGTGCTCTGCAACAAGAGAGGCCGTGATAGTGAGAGGCCCGCGCACCGCGATGAACAGTGGCCCCCGCTTGCCGCAACTAGAGAAAGCCCTTGTACAGAAACGAAGACCCAACACAGCAAAAATAAATAAGTAAATTAATAAACTCCTACCCCCAACATCTTCTTTAAAAAAAAAAAAAGCATCATAATTAAATCAAAAACCTCTAGATCCAGAGAGAGATAGACGACAATGCATCCATGAAAAAAGAACACGATGCCATAAAAAAGAAACACAGCGAACAAAAGAGCTCTTGGTAAACAAAATACGATAGCAGAAACAGAAAGCTCAGTCGAAGGTTTGGGAGACAAAGTTGAGAAAATTTCTCAAGAATATATAGCAAAAGAAATCGTTGAGAATAGGAGATAAATGATGAGACAATTAGAGGACTGGTACAGGGACTCGAATATTCAAATCGTAGGAGTTCTAGAAAGACAAGGAAAATGACAGGAAAGAAATATTGATAAAATAGTTGAGGAAAATTTCCCCAAAGTGAAGGATGTGAACCCCAAGATCAGAAGGACCCCACAAGTGCTGAGCACAGCGCACAAGCCAGACTTCCATCAGGGAAGGTCAAGGGGAAAATCTCAGGACATCTGCAGCACAGGGAAGAGTTGGCTGACTTCCACAGAAGTAAAACTGGAGTCAGGATAACTTAAAGCTTCTCGAGAGTAACTCTGGAAGGAAGATAAAGAAACGAAACCTTCACATTCTGAAAGAAAAGTGTTTCTAACTTAGAGTTCTAGGCCACACCAAAAATGTAAAAATATCCTTAGACAAACAAGCACTCGAGAAAGGTACCTCCCACCTACTCTTTCTCAGGAAACTGAGAGAGGATGCTCTCCACTGAAATGAGGAGCAAAGCAAGAAACAGGGAGACGTGGAATCCAGGAAGCAGGAATTCCAGCTGAGAAGAGAGCTGAAGGGATCCTCAAGCTGATGGGGGCTGGGCAGCAGGGGTGGGGAGTGGAGGGAAGGGAGATCCCAGAGTACCAGCTGCAGAGGGCAGCACATCCAGTTTGGAAATGCCAGAAGGTTCCAGGAGAGACTTCTTTCAAGATGATGAAATTAATAGAAAGTCGGATGTGAATGAAAGTATTGAGAAAGCCTGGGACAATTGGCAAAGTTTGAGGTTGAAAAAAATGAGTGATCAGGGCACAGAAAACTAAGCAAATGAAGAAATCATAACAGTTGTAACACGGAGTACCAATGTCACCAAAGTTATGGCATAGCCATTTGGGGAGGATAGGAGGGATGGAAGTGTGGGGTTGGAGCAGGAGAGGACAGAGATTTAATACTGCATGTTCTAGAGCAGGGAAGCAATGGAGAATGCTTAACACTGAAAAAATACTTATAACGATAAAAGTCGGTTATGGAGCCATTGGGAGCTCAACACAGAATGATCACCGGAAGGAAGTGAAGTGGCCGTTTCTGGAGAAGAGGAAGCGCAGGGGAGAAGGGCTGGAAACGGCCGCTTGTCTTAACTAACTTCCTAAACCAGCTCACTCTCTTAACTAGGAGCCTGGGTAACAGACAAAAATTGGAAATTAAAAACAATACCATTGGCACGCATGCAAAAACTGCTGACATCTGAGTAAGGTCTGCATCTGAGTTAATAATATCGTGCCAGCATCCGTTGCCCGACTTTGACGATGTACTTTGGTTACTTGAGATATTATCATGAGGGGAAGCTAGGTGAAGAGTATGTGGGAACTCTGAACTATTTCTGTGACTTTTTGTGAGTCTTTAATGACTTCAGATTAAAAAGTTATGTAAATGACAACAACCAACAGCAGTTACAATAGGCAACTACGCTGTCCCCAAAGTTATCCTTTGTAGAGGAAGGAAAATGACCCTTCATCACGCGGCCGGC
The DNA here is from genome assembly GCF_003676395.1 of Aethalodelphis obliquidens. NCBI lineage: Eukaryota > Metazoa > Chordata > Mammalia > Artiodactyla > Delphinidae > Aethalodelphis > Aethalodelphis obliquidens. Next base: position 4,873,653 of record NW_020837958.1, on the reverse strand, counting down.
CGGGCAGCTTCTGGAAAGAGCAGCTGTCATTCAGTTGGCGCCCTCCCCCGAAGGCTGTGGCTGTATGGCTGGAGGCGATGGGAGAGCTGGGTCACTCCAGGGCCAAGGACCCAAGTGATGCCTGCCTGCCAAATCTTATCATCCAATCTTTGTGGGACAAATGAACACATGGGGGAGGGAGGCAGGAAGAATTGAATTTGAAGTCAGAGCGATCTGAGTTTACATACGAGGACTGCCTGATCCTATGTATCTGTAGCCTAATATCCTTGGGCAAAAGCCTTGCACTTCCCAATCATCAGTTTCTTCACCTGAATATGGATGTTCAGTGTGAAGTTTGGAAATCAATGTCTGCCAGGCCCCAGGCACAGGGCCCCAGAACTTTTTTACATATGAAGAACTGTGGCCCAGAGACGGCAAGCAGTTTGCCGAAGACCACACAGCAGATAAGGGGCCCAGCCAGGATGGGCACCCTGCTGGTGTGGGTTTAAAGTGCGGCTCCACCAAAGAAGTGAACCCTTCCCAGTCTTTGCCATGGTACCTTGCTGTGCAATCAGGTGTTCCCAAATCTTCATGAAACACCTGCTACGTGCCAGGAGGTGCTCTAAGAGCTGAAGTTGCTGTTGTGAATGAATCAGCCCATGCCCTCAAGAAGCTGGCCTTCCAGTGGGAGAGCTGATAAACATAAACTCGAGAGGCGTCACATGTGAGAAAAGACAGCTGACAGGCATGCTGAGCACTTTGTGAGCCTGTGCTGCCAGACGGAAGCACCATCACCGTCCAGTCAGGAACCTGAGCAAGTTCCTCTTCAGCGGAGAGGATCACGGGGTCTGGATTCCAGCATCCTGCCTCCTGGAATGACGGAGAGGCAAGGCCGGCCTTGGGGATTAGCTCAAGGATGGTCTGCCTGAGTAAGCCTGAAGCTATTTCTATAGATTAAATGTTCGTGTCCCCCTAAAATCTGTAACATTGAACACGTAAGTTGAGGGCTTCCCTCGTGTCACAGTGGTTAAGAATCCTCCTGCCAATGCAGAGGACACGGGTTCGAGCCCGGATTCCGGAAGATCCCACATGCCGCAGAGCAACTAAGCCCGTGTGCCGCAACTACTGAAGCCCGCGCACCTAGAGCCCGTGCTCTGCAACAAGAGAAGCCACTGCACTGAGAAGCCCGCGCACCACAACGAAGAGTAGCCCCTGCTCACCGCAACTAGAGAAGGCCTGTGCACAGCAACGAAGACCTGATGCAGCCAAAAGCAAATAAATAAATTTACTTAAAAAAAAGAAAACCTAAGTTGATGGTATTAGGAGGTGGGGCCTTTCTGAGCTCTGCTTACTAAGTTCGTAAAACATGGCTGATGGTATTTGCTTCACAGGCTGGTTGGAGCAATGAAATGAGATGATACATCAGAATCGTCTGCACACACGTGTTCAATAAGCAGCAGCTGCTATGAACCAGCCTAACTCCAGTTCATACCTTCTTCCAATCTCTTCTTCACAGTGTAAGGAGAATGAACTTTTAATTTTAAATACACGGACCTATCACGCCTCTCCCGCGTTCAAAAGCTTGCCACTGTAGCTAGGATAAAGTCTAGCCTCCTCACCAGGGCCTACACAGCCTCACTGGCTGCTGTACTGTTTCTTGAATACGTCAAGCAGATTCCAACCTCAGGGCCTTTGCACCTGCTTTCCCCTCCGCCTACAATCTGTATCTGGTAAATTCTTCCCTCTGTCTATATCCGGAAAACTCCTTAAAGCCTCAGCTTAAACAACACTTCATAATGGAAACTTCTCCCAGGCTGGGTCAGCCCCCATTAGCAGCTCTTATGGCATTCTGTATGTTTCCTTCAAGTCACGTATTTATTCTTGTGTTGTGTGTTTAATGTGTGTCCGTGCCACCAGACTGTAAGTTCTAAGAGGACAGGGACCCTCTGCTTTGGTCACAATTATACCAGTGCCTAGTATCATCCTGGTACATCCTGACTCAATAACGTTCAGTGAATAGTTTGTGATTGAAGGATAATAGGAATGAATGAACAAATAAATATCAACGTATCATCCCACTTCAAGTTTTCCCTGGCCCAGGGCTTTGGGTTGCTCTCAGGAACAATTTGGCATTACCCAAATTTTGAAGTAGAAACCTGGACGAAGTCTTTGGCACCCCTGGCCTCTATTCCCATATCTGTAGGACTCTTGTAGCGAACTTGGGGAAGTCACTCCACCTCTGTTGTTCTCAAGTCCCCATCTATAAAATGAGGAAACAAGGCCCCTCCTCTGGTTTCCTGAGAGAGCTGGGGGAGCAGTGGCTGCATTTCTGCAAAGGTCTCTGGAGGAAGTGCTGGCCTTGGTCTCCAGCACTGGCTGCACGCTGAGACCAGGATGCCTGATGCTGAAACTCAGATACCAGGGGAATGTCTGCTGTTAGCCCCCACCGGGTCCTCTGTAGAGGGGGAGGATTTGGAGAAGGGGACCTATCCCAGAAATGTACCCAATGAGGTCATGTAGTGAGGTGAGACTTAGACGTGAGACTTGGGAGAAGGTGAGTGTATTTTGCATGTGGAATAATAATTATGGTCAAAAAGGAGTACTGTGGTGGATGAAAAGAGATATTCTTTGCAGCATCTTGCTTTGAGGGATAGAGTCTATTTCACCACCTCTTGAACCTGGTCTGGCCTTGTGACTCATCTTGATCGATAGAATGTGGCAAAAGGGACACTATGACTTCTTAAGAGGCTTTGTAGCTTCCGCTCTTGCTGTCTTAGGACGTAGCTCACGAGAGGAAGCCTGAGCTAACCTACTGCAGGGGCTACGTGGAGGCGAACTTAGGTGCCGGGCTGACACCCAGCCCATTGCCAGACTGAGTGAGCAGACCGTCTGGGACCAGCCGGCCCCCAGCCAACCTGCCAAGTGACCTTTCTTCTTGCCTATAGTCCAGCCAACACCACCTGGAGCAGAGAGGAGCCATCCCACCTGAACCTTGCCCAAATTACCAAATCCTCAACCACGAGCATCAGTGGTGGTTGTTTTAAGCCACCATTTTGTGGCAGTGTGTTTCATAGCAATAGGTGACTGATTCAGCTGTCTGTCTGCCTGCTGTGTCCTGATCACAGCAGAGTGTTAAGAGCATGCAGCAGCATCAGACAGACCTGGATAAAAATCCTGATTCTCCCACTTACTAGCTGTGTGACCTCAGACAGGTTTCTTAACCTCTGTGAAGTTTCTTTTCCTTCTCCAGTTAGATGGGGGCTGCTAATAGCACACAGCTTTGGCTTAGGGGTTATCATGAGGTTGAAACGAAATAATATTCAGTGTCTGGCACATAAGTGTTCCATAAATTTATTAAACTGCCAATGAAGATTTATTAAACACCTACTACATATACACTGATCCTGGAATTATGGGGCTGAATAAGACAGACAAGGGCTCTGACCTCGGAGAGTTTATATCCATGCAGGGGAAGACAGAGTAAACACATAAAAACGGAGACAATGGCAGATGGTTATACAATCTCTGAAGTATGATGTGACAGAAAGTGACTGAGGCATAATATGAAGGGAAATCATGGCAGGCCTCCCTGGGGAGGTGATATCTCTGGTGGATGAAGAGGAGGCTACACCCACAGGAAGATCAGGAGAAGGGGTGTTCTAGCAAGAAGGAACAGCACATGCAAAGGCCCTGAGGAGAGACAAAGGTAGGTGAGACCCAGGAACCCAGGGGGTCTGCAAAGTGCTGGGAGGAGTAAAGTGGAGGAGCCGATGCTGGTGGTAGAAGCAGACGGGGGCTGCTTTACTATTGTTGTTGTTTCTATTGCCGTCAGCCCAGATTCAGGACCTGACCCACAGCAAAAGCTCAGTTCATGTCAGACATGAGGTCCAGGCATAAGCTGTGTAGTGTTTCCATGGAAACCCATCATGCTCCCTGCTGATAACTAGAGAGTCTCCCCAAGGTCTCATATCCTCTGGACCCGGCTGGCCCTTGGGCTGATTACACTTCCCCTTCCTCTGCGTCTCTCTGAGCCCCAGCTGTGAGGGAGGCCGCAGACTGGAAACAGGAAGGCTCTCCCTCGGGAGGGCAGTCCGCACACACAGACACCACACAGGGCCCAGGTGGCCCCGGGCCGGGCCCCGCCGCCATCCGAGCCCACATCAGCAACCCAGCCCGGATGCAGCTGGGCCCCACCTGGGCCTGCGGCAGGAAGTGCTCACGCCGATGGGGCCTGGGGAGTGGCCATCCACTGCCCAGACAAAGGAGCTGCACGGAGACCCCTTCCTCACAAGACGAGACTCAGCCTCCCAGGCGGAACATCAACACAAGTGCCTGTGTGACCCCAGGATGGAGACCAGCCGCCCCACCCGACAGCTGAGGAAATGGGCCATTGTGGTGGGACTAGCCTGCCCTCGGAGAGGGGTGCTTCCAGAGCCAGACTGCACCCTCCATCTGGGCATATGTGTGTAGTCACATGGTCACACACAGGCAGACTCACACAGCCACACACTGCGAAGACAGATCCAGGTATAACATGTTCTGATACAGTAAGACAGGAAACACAGGGGCGCCATGACACACAGCAGATGTGAGGAGCACACACACACACACACCATTCAGTAGGACGCGCTCCTGTGAAGATGAGACACACACGTGCAATTCTACACGACAAGGCATGTACACACATCCAGACACTCCTCACAGCACACACGCAAAGCTGCAGACACATCCATTGGTGCCCCTGCCCTCACTTCCCAGATAATTATGACAGAAAATAGAAACACCTGCTCCCCACCGAGCCGTCACCCGGCAGCGGTGGCAGTGGAATGATTAAGCCTTCACAGAAGCCTGGCATTTTCCTGGCTGCAGAGCAGACACCAGCCTGAGTGGCCTTTGTGATGGGCCCCAGGGGACACTCCGCCCAGCCTCTCTCCCCCTCCTCCCTCTCTGGTCACTGGAATAACTCCCCACCTTCCTGTCCCGAAGGATCCTTCTGGGGCTGATGGCCCACCTATGAGGGTGCCAGGATGAAACTTGCCCAGGGAGATTGAGGCCTGGACCAACAGATTCCCAAGGAATTCTCATTCCCAGACTCGAGGATACTTGAGAGACTTAAACCAGCCGTGAACATGTCTGGTGGATGCCCTCAGCTGCTCTCTGCTTAGTCCAAGTGCTAACCTCAGTCCCTCTGGCCAGAGGGCGACTCAGTTTTCCTTATTTGCCATCCTGGACCGGGATCTTCATCTGTTCCCTCTCACATATGGTTGTCTCTGCCACCCTGGCCTTCCTGCTCCTTTTCCAACACACCTGAGGCTCATGCCTGCCTTAGGGCCTTTGCACCTGCTCTGTTCCCTGTATGAACCCCACCCCCACCCCTGCCCCAGGTCTTTGCCTGGCTGTCTCCTCCTCACCACTCAGACCTCAGGTCACATGGCTCTTCCTCCAGGAGGCCTGCCTTGATCTACCCAGTTAAAATGTCTCCTCCAAGTGGCCCCTCAGTTATTTCTCAACTCAGTGGTTCTCAATCCTGGCTGCTTGGTAGAATCTCCTGGACAGCTTTTAAAAAATCATTCGATGCCAGGCCCTGTGTAGGCTAATTGAGTAAGAATCTCTGGGGTTTGGGTCCTGAGTGCTAGCGTTTTAAAAAAAAATCCCCCCATGTTGTTCTAATGTGCAGTCAGGGCTGAGAATTCTTGGCCCAGAGGCTTTTCAGTTAGTAAGAGGGAAGGCTGAATTTTGCAGCTTCCTCACCCCCTCCTCATCATTGCTGATGTTTATTGAGCACCTACTCTGTGCTGGGCCTGTGTTGCCTTATGTGCATTATGATCTCAGTACACACTTGGGTAGCACTTGCTGTGCATGCAGCATGGTTCAAAGGGCTCTGCATGGGACAGTTCATGTCATCCCCCTAACAGCTCTGTGATGTAAGACCTAGTATCATCCCCATTTCACAGATGAGGAAACTGAGGCCCAAAGAGAGAAAGTGATTCACCCCAAGTCCTGCAGCTGGAAAATGGTAGAACTGGGGATGTAACCGAAGCAGTGTGTTTCCAGAGCCTGGCTGTTAACCCTGATGACACGACTTTGTAAAGATGTAGAAAATCTGGCTCAGAGAGTCAGGAGACTTGAGGATTCAAACCATGTCACTCTGACTCTGTAAAGTATAGGGTGCAGGCACCCTCATGATCCCTTATGTCCTTATCTTCCCCCCACCCCAGAAACCAGCCTTAGGGGCAGCAGGGCAGACAGGAGATTGGAACCAGTATGGGTTAGGCCACTTGCTGTCCGTGAATTAACTTAATAAAAGTAATAACTGACATATATATGGCATTCAACATACATTGACTTACATCAAAGGGACCCTCATTTTATGGAGAGGAAGCAGATGCACAGAGAGTTAAGTCACTTGCCCAAGGTTACACAGCTGGTCAGTGCTGAGCTGAGACCTGAACTCAGGCAGGTTGGTTCCAGAGTCTGTGCCCTTAATCCCTACACCATACTCCCCCTCACCCGCCTTGGTTACTTAAGCTGCTTGAAATTCACTTTTCTCCTCTATGAAATGGGTACATTAGCGCCTACCTCTTGCAGAAAAGTAGAGGACAAAACAAGAGCACGAACGTATGGACAGGCCCTCACACAGGGCCTGTGTGTAGCAGGCATTTGATAGGAGAGGTCACCGCACAGAGCAGGCAGAGTCACAACCTCGTCCTGCGGCAGCTTGCCTCGAGTCACACACACGGTAGGGGCTGAACTAACGTGGGCTGTGGATGCAGGTGGTGACATTTGAAGGCCTCCAGCCTGCTGATCCCCCAGAGAGGTGCAGGGGCCCGGCAGGCCCCTGGGACCCTGAGCTCCACCTGGGCACCTTCAAATGCCTAGAAACCTCCTGCGTGCGCCATGCTAACCCTCCATTAACGTGTAATTGCTATTGCAGGCGAGTAGCTGTGTTCTCTTGTGTGAGATTTACAGCAGAGCAGGAAACAGCCCGGCAATAGGCATGGTGGAAACAGGAAGAGAGAAGGGGCTGGGAGACCAGAGGGAGAGGAGCTTTCCAAAGAGGAAAGCTGAATCCTTGGGTGAACTTGCAACCTGGGTTTTCAGATCCAGACCTCATTTTATATGGTCTGCCCTGCTGCTCCCACCAGGCACGCCCTGGAAATCCAATGTTTGAGCCTCCAAGCTACATCTCCCATGAAGATGTGAAAATACGTCCACGGAATGGGCATACTGGGCTTAAAGACTTTTCTGAGTCTCTGTAACTTTATCCCTGTGTGCGAGATATCACTGAAATCTGCGAGAATCATCGAAGATGCCCCATCCGGTGGGTATGAACGCAGCCTTTCGGTTTCAAGGCTCCAGCTGTCCATCCCGGGAATGGATCCTCACATGCCTTCCTAGGTGTGTTGCTCATTGCTTCAGCCCTTCAGAAGGTCTCCAAATGTGCACACAGGCTGCTGAGTGTGTGCTGTCAGCTCCATCGTGCCCCCCAAAGATGCGGTAGGAGTTAGGAAGAGAGGGTGCAGTGCCTCAAATGTGCCGTATTTTCTCCTCCCTTCTTGCCTTTGCACCTGCTGTTCCCTCTGCTGGGGACGCTCCTTGTCTAGCCAGCTTGGAGAATTTCTCCTGGTCCTTCAAATTCAGCTCAAGAATTACTCCTTTTGTGAAATCTTCCCTAATCTCCCTTCCACCCGCCCTCCCACAAAGGCGCTGTTCCCCCAGGTGTGAGTTCTCCCATAGGAAGCTTTGTCAGAGCTCTTCCAATTCTTTCCTTTTGTGCTTGCTTCCCAAGACCAACTTTGGGTCCATCATTAAGCCACTTATGCAGTAGAGCAGTGGTCCCCGAACCAGAAGCTTCACTGTCCCCGGGACCTTGTTGGAAATGCATATTCTTGGCCCCGCTCCAGACCTGCTGGATCAGAAACTCTAGGGGTGGGCCCATCTTTCAACAGGCCCTCTAGGTGACTCTGATACATGCTCAAGTTTGAGAATCAGTGTGGTAAGAAGATAAGGCAAGTTCATAACACTTAATCCAGCACAAATAATACAAATAATAATCACAGCAAATACCATGTAGAAGACCACGTGCTAGATGTGTGCCAGGCACTTCACCTGCATTAATCCTCCACAGCAACATGTGAGGAAGATACTAATGTACCCATTATATGGATAAGGAAACTGAGGCTCAGACACTCCCAACCCTAGCAAACAATTGCCAAGTGGTGGATCCAATTGCAAACCAACCATGGCCAGCTGCTCTGACTGCAAAGCCTATATGTTACCGACAGACGGTGCTGTCAGCGTGATTTGGGTGTTTAAAAGAGGGAGAGATCACATCCAAGTCAGGTTCTTTCTCAATTTTATATTTTCAAAGTATAATTTTAAAAGATCAGTGATTTTAAAAAAAATCAGATCCTTGCTTCCTCCATGCAGTCCTCATCCCAACTCTCAGAAGCAACCACTTTCAACTCTTTTGGTTGTTTTGGGGGTGGTGTTTACTTTCATAGTTTAAAATATTTGCCTCTTGTATAATCTTTTGATTTGTCCATATTAGACCCAACCCCCTGAATTATGTGAGATAAGGACTTTTGCTCAAGTATACCCTACCTTCAGGACAACCACACAACTCTAGGAAGCGCTGTTCACATCGTAAACATCATAGAGATTTATGTATTAAATCCATAGTCAGTGTTTCATAACTGCGACAAAATAAATTTTACTCACTGCTGAGCCAAGTAGTGTACTGTGGTTGCATTTTCTTTCTTGGACTTCTTGGTTTTCGTAGAGCTAATTTGAGGGCTCCTGTGCTGTCCTTTTTCTTAATTTGTTTCCTTATAGAGTGTTCTAGAATCATCATGAGTACCATCATTCCACAGTGTGCTCTCCCTGAAAATTCCAGCATCTTTCGCTAAATCCACATCAGCTCAATGCTCTGTGATGACCTAGATGGGTGGGATGGGGGGCGGTGGGAGGGAGGTCCAAGAGGGAGGGGATATAGGTATACATAGAGCTGATTCACTTCATTGTACAGCAGAAACGAACAAAATATTGTAAAGTAATCTTACTCCAATAAAAAATAAAAATAAATAAATAAATTGTTTTCAGCTTTAATTAACTTAAATAACAGAGAAGTTTTTGTTTACTTGTTTGTTTTTGTTTTTTCTCAAGTGACAAAAATCTAGAGGAAAATCCAGGACAGGCATAGAAGATGCATGATCATCAAAGACCCAAGCTCATTCTGCCTTGTTGCTTCACTACCCTTAATACAGGGCTCCCAACTCATGGTTCAGGATGGCTGCTCGAGTTCCAGCTTGTCTGTATTCCAGCCATCAGAAAGAACGAGTCTTCCATTCCATATAAAGATGCTTTCTGAAAGTTGCACACATCGTTTCTGCTTACATTCCAATATTTACAACTTAGTCACATAGCTACACCTAGCTGGGAGGGAGGCTGGGAAATGTCATTTTTTTTTTTTAATATAGTCTTTATTCTGGGTGGCAAGTGCCCAGCAGAAAAACTGGAGTACCGAGGTCAGCTCTCTTAGTCGTGATCGTTTTCTGCCACGTGGCATTGACTTTGAGAAGCATGTCTCGCCTCCTCTATGACCTGGAAGTCCCTGGAGGACAGGACCCAAATCTGATTCTTCTGTGGTCCACCCACACACATGCATAAGAACAGCCTAGGGGAGCCTCTGGTCCAGCAGCAGAATGGCTGAGGGGGAAGCAGGACTCTGCCTCTGGCTCACTGTGTGATGCCCAGCAATCACTTTCCCCACCTGGCCTCTCGGGACTCTTCTGGATGTGACATTCTCTGATTTGCCACCTGATGCTGCAGTTCGACTCGGGGGCTGCTGACCTCTATCCACCAGGAGTCTCTCCATGGGCCTTGGGCTCCGGTTTCTTGAATTTTGTTTTCCATTTAGAGATCAAAGGAATAGAAATGCTGGACGCCAGGCTCACGGGCAAAATAAAACAAAACAAAAAACCCATCAGAGGGGAGGAACTTTTATAAAATTAACAGCTGGCGCCAGGGCTCCTCATAGGAGGACACGTAACATTGTTTGGAAAAAAATATTTTGACAAGTGTTGGGGAGAAATGTAAGAACTGTAGGCCTGGTGCCCAAGCCTCAAAGTGAGGGAAGAGGCTGCCCTGTGAGGAGGGAGACTTCGCAGGCTCCCAGGGCACCCAGAACGGCGCGGGTGAGGAACAATGCAAACAATGGCAAATATTTATCCATATCCTGACCCGCACTAAGGAATGTGTACGCTCTGTGCTTAGTGCATTGCAGGAACCAAGGTGCCAGATTACAAAAAAGAGCAGAAGGAGGGAGAGAGAGAGAAAAGGAAAAGTACAGAGCAGAAAAGAACAAAAAAGAAAAGACTAAAGAACCACCTCTGGCAGCTGAAGCCTTGGAGGAAATCTATTAGAAGGTGTATTAGCTGCCTGTAAGGCACGTGGCTCCAGAAAAGGGAGACCAGAAATAACAGAGCTTAAATGAGAGAAAAATCCTTTCGTTTTCAGTAAGTAGCTGACATGCAATGGTGTTTCTGCTCCATGAATTTTTCAGGCCCTCAGCACGTGGTCCAGGAAGGTTCACTGCTCCGCCAGCAGGAAAGGAAATAGGAGGGGAGGGCATGGCCCTTGCTAGCAAGGGCTCCCCTGCAGGGTGCACCCGTCACTTCTGCTCACACCCCATCGTCTACAGCCTGTTCAACAGCCACACCTGCAGCAAGGGAGACTGAAGAATCTGGTTGTGCTCTGAGCAGCCATTGGACCAGTGAAATGTTCTATTACTGCATGAACAGGGGAGATGTTCCTGGGGGCAGGGGCTGGGGTGGGGTGCGGAGGTGCATGAGAAATCTCTGCCACCGACAGAGATTGGGGAGCTTACAAAATTGGGGTAATCGGGCTTAGAAAACTGGTAGGAACGAAGGGTGGCCATGGAGCAGGACACACAGCCACTGTCACACTAATAGACAGGCCAGCTGGGGCACGTTGCCAACGTTGCTACTGGGAAGGACGTCCCATCTATTCCTGCGTCTTGGCATTGGGATCTGGGTGGGTGGGGCGGGAGGGGCATTCAGTCGGTGGAGGCAAGGTCACAGGTCTGAGCTTCAGCTTCTCAGGGGCTCTAGTGGAAGGAGAGGGGCTCCAGGTCTACCCACGCCACACGGACTGAGAATTCCTCCCCAGATAGGATGGGATTTGGATGTCCGGCAGCCTGCACCACCCCAAAAGCCCCCTCTCCAAAAAAATCCACAATGCTTGTGATGTCATCTCATCCTCATAACCAGTATGCTAAGTCCCAGTTTTCAAGTGAAAGGGGTTAAATTTGCCAGTCACTTCTATAGCGCCTCCTGAGTTAGGCATCGCTCTAAGCACTTTACAGTTATGAACTCTTACTAATTTGCCGGAGCCTCAGAGCAACCGTTTAGGACAGATACCGATAGAGTCCCCATTCTGTAGAGGCACTGAGAGGTAGGGGAAGTGCCCAGGGTTGCACAGCGAGTAAGTAGTAGCAAAGCTGGGATTTGAACCCTGGCCATCTGGCTGCAAGCCCGAGCTGATAACCACTGACTACACAACTGGCCAGAGAGGAAGGAGCAGCTAAAGGTATGAGACTGTGCATTCTGAGATGAGGCTCTCCTCCAGGTTTTCCAGCAGAAGATATTGAATTTGTGAAGATTTTATGTAAATGTTTGTTGCTGCTCTTCTGGAAACTAAGCCAATTTCATGTCAGGATCAGGAGGCACAGTCCCCCAAGACAGCGCTTCTGGGGAGCAGGGGCCCAGCAGCAGGAACAGGCAGGACAGGCAAGCCGCTTCCCCTCCTGCTGCCCCCAGCTCCTGCTGGTAATTAGCAGAAGTAGAGGAGAAGGCTTTGAACTTCACTAGGTCTTGGGACAAAGGGCATAAAGACAATCTCATGGGGACCTCAGAGGCAGGCTGCCTAAGAGCTGACATCTAAGTCACCCAGACTCTAAAGCCAGCAAGCAAGGGGCTCAGCTTCCTGCCCGACATGCCAACGGCGGCCTGAGTCTTCAGTCCCTGGCTGCTGCCTGGGAGCTGAATTCATACATGTGACTTTTCCCGGATCTGGACCCCATGTTCCCACAGGGCTGCTCCAAGCTGGCTGCGGCCACAAAGCAGGAGTTGAGAATAGGAAAAACAGGGTCTGCAAAATCCATCGAAGAGAGATCTGTCCCAGAATTCACCCAGTGCGTCCCAGGACTCACCCTGGGGTGCTGGGCCCTGGATCTCACAGGGACCTAAGTGACCTCAGGAGGAAGTTAGAAAGGCCCCTGGGGAGCCCTGATTCAGGGACATGGCTGTAACCTGCTGCAGAGAAACCCTCACCGCCCCCCGCCCCCGCTGTGTAGGTTTAAGGGCTGGGATGTTGGGGGGTGTGGGTCCTCAGAGGCCTGCTGCCCACACACACACGTGCATACGCACCCACATGCATACACACACACACGACCGTTCCCAGGCGTCAAGAAGGCCCAGGGTGTCGCTTGACCGAGTCACACCATAGCCTGATACCACTTATTATGTCCCCAGGGCCAAAGGGGTCCTACTCTTCTGGAAGCAATAGGAGACTCTTTCCCTCAAAACTCACAGGCCAAGGGAGTCCATTCCTTAGTAAGATATGTTAATTATTATTATTACCATTATTGTTACTCAGCTATCATGTTTTAGCATTTCCAATACCATCAATTACACAGTTTCCTCACTTACAACCAGATGCGGTCCTGATAAACCCATTGTAAATTGAAAATATCATAAATCGACGATGCAGTTTTACACCTAAGCTACCAAATGTCATAGCTTAGCCCAGCCTACCTTAAACGTGCTCAGAACATTACATCAGCCTACAGTTGGACAAAATCATCTAACACAAGCCTATTTTATAACAAAGTGTTGAGTCTCTCATGTAACTGATTGAATACTGGACTGAAAGTGAAAATCAGAATGGTTGTCTGGGTACAGAATGGCTGTAAGTGTATCGATTATTCACCCTCATGACCGCGTGGCTGACTCGGAGCTGTGGCTGCCGCTGCCCAGCGTCAGAAGAGATTATGTACCGCTTATCACCAGCCTGGGAAAAGATCAAAATTAAAAATTTGAAGTATGGTTTCTACTGAGTGCTATCGCTTTCACACCATCATAAAGTTGAAAAATCATCGTCAGTCAGGGACTGCCTGTACATTAGGAACTTGACATTTGTTAGCTTTGGTCTTCCCCCCATGTGGGAGGTAGGGACCCCACGCACATCCTGCGGCTGGAGAAACAGAAGCTCAGAAAGATGGACTGGTGGTCCCACAATTCGTAAAGTGCGGAACCAGCGTCAAGCCCCTGGTCCATGCTGGAAGGAGGGCACCTCCCCAGCACAAGTAGGTAATGGCTCACCCTTCTGGGAGCAAAACAGCAATTCCTGAGGTGGCCTGGAAGAAAAGGTCCTCGTGGGAAGGGTTGCTGGGTCGACCAGCAAAACTGTAGCTCCTGAGGTCTCCTCACCGTGCCCCCTGGGAGACACACTGGCGGGTCCTCACTGGGTCCCAGCACCACAGGGAAGTCACAGTTGAATTCTGACAGCCTGCTGCTCCCCAGAACTGCACACCCATGGCCCAACGGCAGGGCTGCGTCTGGGAAGCCATGTTTGTATCATGCCTTCCTTGACATTTGCAGGTGATGAGCTAATGGGACGAGGAATGGATGGCTAACCCAGGACAGCCAGCCTACTGCAGAGCCGGGGACCCCTTTTTTTTCCATAAAAATGTGCACTAAGAGACAAGAAGTCTCTGGCTAATGGGGGTTCTGGGTCTGTAAGGGACTGTGGAATTGGGGCCAGTTTGGACACCAGAAAATTGCAAGGTGCTCTTTTGCACTCCCTCTCTCCACAGACCAGCAGGCTCTTCCTTGCATATCTTAGACCACAATTACAGGGAAGGAAAGAAGCCACAAGGATGCAGAGTAAGTCGACAAAAAAAGGAGAATCAAAGAAGCAAGATGACATAGAAAAAGAAGAGAGGGAAACAAAATAAATGAGAAAAAGATACTTTCTTGGTTCCTCCCAGCTTTGGGTTCCGTGAGGTCCAAAACCATTTCATTTCCATGAGATCTGTGCCCTCCCCGGCCTTCCTTTGAGCTATTTTGGGTCCTTTCTATTCTTTGCAACTAAACCATCTCCGACTAAAAGAAAAATTGGAACCAAGAATGGATTTTCAATAACGTCTCAGAAGAAACATGAAGCCTCCTGTAAGATTAAAGCAAAGTGAGAGACAAGGAAGATTCTGTGGTAAATGGTTTAGTGGCCATACATCCTCCCACCCCGGTACGCTGGCCCCTTTGCAACGTGGCTGTGCTGAATGTCCCAGCCAGAGGTGGAGCCCGTTTCTCCATCCCTTTGATTCTAGGCTGGTCTGTGACAGTAGAATCTGACCAAAGTGAGGTTGTGTGAATTTCAGAGCCTCGGTCTCCAGAGGCCTCTCAGCTTCTGCCTTTGCCCCCTTGGACCACTGCCCCAGCATCCTAGCCACCCACAGTGGACCACACGGGCTCAGATTGTGACCTCATTGAGAGGAGGCCTTGGGGAATTCGTGGCAGCTGAAAGGAAAGATATTGGAGCGCGCTAATCACTCCTTCCGGTCTTATGTAAAAGGGAGAGAGACAAACACCAATTCCAGGTTTTCCAGCTGGAACCGGACATTTTCTTAAATGGCGCAGTTTTGTAGCTTTTTGGTTATATCCAGCCCTCTGAAACAGCTGATACCAAATCCAGAAAATAATCTTGCACCTTGACAGATTGCAACAGCTGAATTTTCTGCCATTCTGGGTTTCTCTGATCAAAATTAATTCATTTAATGAAAAAGACTGGCAGAGAAGGCGGAAATTGGGCACTCTAGGCAGAGAAAAGGCTTTGAGCAAAAGCTCAGAGGGACGGTATCAATGAGATTTGCACTCAGATACCAATAAACAAGTATCAGATTAATGAGGCGCTTAGACCAGTGGTTCCTAAACTTCCGAGTACATCAGAATCACCTGGAGGGCTTGTAAAAAGGCAGATTGCTCAGAGTCTGCTCTAGCAGGTCAGGCTCTTGGGGGAAGGGCAAAAATTTAGTTTTCTAATAAGTTCATATGTGATGCCCATGCTGCTATTCAAGCAGGTACCACATTTTGAGAACTACTGGCCTGAAGTTTAGCCCCTAGACAAAGAGGGGATTGTTCTTCTCACCTTATAGTAGGTGATTGGAGTGGTAGTTCAGGCCTCAGCCATGTCATCGGGAACCCAGAAGTCTCATCTTTCTTCCTGGACATTCTTAGCTTATTGGTTTTCACGCTTATGTTTGAGGTCTCATGGTCACAAGATGGCTGCCGCAGCTCCAGAAGTCATGTCTGTATTTAAGGCAGGACCTACAAACTAATGCAGCCTGAACTCTTTACCAGGAATTCAAAACTTTCCTTGAAAGGCCCATCCACGTCTCACTACTGCTGGTCCCAACGCCCCCTGCCAGATTGTCAGATACATATATGGGCCATCTCTAGCTGTAAAAGAGACTGGGAAATTGAGTATGTAGCATTCTCACCTCTATAGTAGAGGCACGCAGGGAGACGGGGGTGGGGAATGAAACTACACATGTGCAGGTGCCTGGCTTGTGACCCAAAAGTCTGGACGCCAGTCCTTACCGGACTCAAGTAGGGGACCTAATAAGCACCCAATAAATATTGAATTCTGAATGAATGTCAGGAGTGGATGCAGAAAGAACAATGAGATTAGACCTTTCTGCTTACTGGTTGGATGATCTTGAATAAGTCACTTTACCTGCCTGAATCTCAGTTTCCCTTTCCATGAAAAAAATCAAATAACCCCACTGAGCTGTTGTGAGCATTCAGTGAGATATCAGATGTGAAAGGGTCCAACCTGGGGCCTTTGAGCCTGACCAGTGGGATGGAATCAGAAGTGTGCAGCTGTACCAGTAGCCCCAACAAAAGCATGCATGGGCTGGGCTCGGTGCTGAATCCCTTATGTGCTTCTGTAGTTTCCTTCTCACATTCCCATTCTTCACATGGGAAAACTGAAGATCAGAGGAGGATTTTAAAGTCAAAGCTGGTAAGCAGAGAGCAAGGATTCAAACCAGGTCTGTTGGGCTCCAGGTCTACACCCCTAGGCACTACCGCAGATTGCTGTCACAGAGAAATAAAAAATAAACTATGCAGAGCTTCCAGTGCCGTGAGCTCAGCCGACACCGTTCCCCATCCTTCGCCCTGCTCGCACTGGGAGCAGTAACTCAGGGGAAGCCAAACTCACCTTTGCTGTCCCTATCCATCAGCTGGCCTGCGGGAGCCAGGAGAGGCTGGCCTCCCACCGAGACTGCCTCCCCCAGCAGGAGAGGAGTCCTGCCAGCTCAGGGCAGCGGCTCCAATTAGATACCAGCTCCTGCCCAGGCAGGAGGCAGAAAGCAGGTGGAGGCCAGCGGGGAACAGGCAGTTAGAGGGTAATTAGATGTGAATACGGAGCAGCTCCCTTAATAAGGAGGCTGCGCTGGGCAAGAGACACTGGGGAGGGGCATCACTCCAGGCACCTGCCACCCACCAGCATCTTGCACTGGGCACAATGGGGAAGGAAGAAGCAACTAACATTCTTCGTGGCCCAGGCCCTGTGCTGGCCACGGGTCTCCTTCACCCTCGTAACACCCGGAATGCAGATGAGAACACAGACTCAGGGAGAGAGAAAAACCTCAGGGCACACAGCTAGGGATGGCAGAGATAGAGGATGAAAGCCCTGAGCCCCAAGGCGGTGTTTTCTCCTCTAGCACACCGTTGTTCCTATGCTCTTCATCTGCTCACGGCTTCTGACGTTAGAGCATCTGATGGGTACTAACAGTTGACACCAGGGATGGTATTCAAATTATTTATCCACTGGCAGGGCAGCGCTGTGATCAGTTGGAATAGACCCAGGCCTGCTGGAGGCCTGGAGGGGCCTGAGGGGCCTCAGCTGCATCAAGCATTAATCCCTTGGCTGCTGGATCATGGGAAGGTCCAGAGGATCTCACGAGATAGGCTGGGGTGGCTGAGACAGCAGCGAAGGTGGGGGAACCTGGGGGCTCTGAGCAGCAGCTTTTAACCAACTGGTAAGGAGGAATTTCCGTTTTAGTCACCAACATGGCTATAACAAACAATGCCGCATGGCAGAACCTTAGCCACTACCTGGGTCTGCTCTTGGAGGTGGTGTGCGCTTTCCAGGATACAGAAAGGCTGCCCATACGCTCCCGCTGAGCACACCTTTCCCCATACCCCAGAGCTGGCACCCAAAGCCCGAGATGGGTGACTCACGCCTTCTCCCAAGAGCAGAAAACAGACTCCCCAGGCGGGAGCAGCCAGATAGGGAAGCCCCCATCTGGCTGAGGGAATCTGTCTGTCTGGAAGAGAGTGGAGTGTGCCAAACTCCACAGCAGCTATGCCCAAAGAAAGTTCAGTAAATCTGAAATGTTGTCCTCAGGAAAGAGGATTCCCTGGGTAACTCTTTGGGAAACGTGCAGGCTCCATTCCCTTCTGGAGAATCTGGGCCCCTGTTGACATGTTAAAGGTTCTCAGAGGTCCTGGTGGGTGGGGGGACAGAAGATCTTTTGACTTTATTTAACCCAACATTTTCTAGGCATTTTTAACCCCAGAGCTGTTCTTGGTTTAACTCCATTGGGCCTCCGAGGGCATGAGTTTTCCTTAGGATGCAGCTTTGGAAATACCGTTATGCACAAAATCCCTTCCCTGATCCCAGCAGCCCAGATGTCTCCACTCAGTCGCAGCTGATGCTGGGGACAAAGGATGAATCAGGAGAAAGGGGAACAAGGTTTGGGGGTGTGGGCACTGGGTGGCATCCTAAGGGCCTCCAGAAATCCTTTATTTCCCCTGGATGGTCTCCCTCCAGCAAATGATCAAATCCTGTCCACAGGTAGGGGGCTCAAGCAGGGCCCAGCCCTCCCCTCAAGATGGAAGAAAGGTTTAAAGCTGCAACTCTGTCCCTGAGCACCAGGAAACAGTCCCTAGGAGGCAAGGGCTCTGAACTGGGACGAACAGGGTTCAAGTACCAGCTCCGCCTCTGACCAGCTACGTGACCTTGGGCACACTGGCATCACTTAACCTCTCTGAACTCCAGTTTCCATCTGAACAATTAGACCGTAATGTTTCGATCATAGGGTTGTGGTGGGAATGAAGAGGTTAGCCACACTCGATAGCTGCCTGTGTGCCCTGAGTGGCTCTAAGCACTTTACACGCATATATATTAACATTGCTTCCTTAACGGTTCTACTGTGGGGTGTGTGTGTGTGTTCTTCCCCCATTTTACAAATAACGGTGCTGGGCCACAGATTGCTTGTGACTTGCACCGGGTTGCTCAGGTGATAGGTGGCAGGGCCAGGACTCAAACCCAAGGAGTCTGGTTCCCAAATCCACTCTGTCAACCATTACACGCAGAGCCTGGCTGAAGTAAATGCTCAGTACATGATAACAACGATCTGTGTCCTTACACAGAGGTTCTGGGGATCCAGAGATCACCAAGCAGGGGTCGGTGGGTGTTGAGAGGGGCCCATCTAACTCAGAGGTTGTTTTGTTCAGGGTATAACCTCCGTCCTAGAGTCTAGCCTTGTAGGAAGTGAACATCCCACAGCTGGATGTGAGTAGTAAAGGGCATGTCTTAGCCTGGGGTCTCCAGAAAGCAGAGCTTATGACAAAGGCTTAAGTGTGAGTAGTTAGTCAGAGAGTGTGATCCAGGGACCAGGTCAGGGCACTGGGATGGGGGCCCCAAGCAGAGTTGCTCCATCCCATGGGGCTGCTAGGAGCAATCAGCCCAGGAAGAAAGTGGAGAGTGTTCACGCACAGGCTCCATCCCCCATTGGCCAAGATCACCCGCTGATTGGTGCCAGAGAAGGCCCAGGCCAGGAAGGGTTAGAAGGGGGCAGGCAGGCTTGAGGAGAGGCAGATTGCTCCTGCATGAAGCTGAAAAACAAACAAACAAAATCTGCATGGAGCAGGGCATCACAGCTGTGGCTGGAGTGAAAGATGAGACCAAAGGATTTGAAGTGATGCCCAAAGCTATCTGATTCCAGGAGTTTGGGGCAGCAAAGTGTAGTGATCGTAGGCAAATTGTGTATTTTAGAACGATTCAGCTGATTTTGAGGGAAGAATGCATGACCTGAGGGATTTGAAGTGGGGAGGCCAGAGTCTCTGTATCTTAAACTTTGGCAGCCCCAGAATCACTTGGAGGGCTTGGCAAAGCACAGGGACGACATTCCTGCCGTGCTTGGGTGGTACTGATGCCGCTGGCCTGGGGAAACACACTCTGAGCTGCACCAGTGTCAGTTCTGGGACAGGGGAAAGAAAAGAATGGCTTCCAGACTTCGTGATTCAGAAGATGGCAGCAGGAGACCCGCATTCCAGTCCAGACTCACCTTTCTGGCCTCAGTCTTCCCAGCCCTCAGTGAGTGAGTGCACTGCTCCTGCTGAGCTCTACAGATCCTGCTCTGAGATCCCGTGAGTCTCCAGGCTCAGAACAGAAAGGGGGAACAGACAGAGTTGTCACCAGTCCCAGACACTTAGAGAGGAAGGAAGAAAGTCTGACTGTCCTGGGGCAGCAGGGTTGACCTAGAATTTCAGTGCTCCCCCTGCTTACTGCTGGAGGAGCTGACAGGTTAATCCACCATAGCCACACTGGCCTCCCTTCCCTCAGTGCACCAACTGTGCTCCTACCTCAGGGCCTTTGCACTTGCTGTTTCCCTCTGCCCGAAACAGTCATCCCCCAGATTTCTACAGGGAGCATTCCCTCACGGCTCTCATATTTGCTCAAATATTTCCTCCCCTGACCATTCTTTCTAGAAAAGCATCACTTGGTCCACCTCTACCCCCTTCCCCGGCTTTACTTGCCATCGCTCTGCCTGAGGTCATGTTGCCTATTAGCCTCCAGAAGTGTTGTCCAGTAACTTCCTGCCAGGTGGACATGTGCTATTATCTGCACTGCTCATTACACAGCCATGGGCCACATACGGCTATTGAACACTTGAAATGTGGCCATTGTGACAGAGGAACGGAATTGACCATTTTCTTTTCTTTTAATTACTCTACATTTAAATAGCCACGTGTGCTAGTGGTTCCATAGTGGGCAGTGCAGGTCTATAGCCTCTATCTCTCCTCAAAGAATACAAGTACTAGGAGGGAGGAAGCGTGTCCCCTTCGCTTGTGGATATATCCCGGGCCTAAAACATTTTCAAGCCCACATAGTAGGTGCTCAAAAACACCTCATGAATGAATGCCTCTGCTATCATAGAATTATGTTCTCTTGCTCCCATTTACATGAATGAGGCCCAGAGAGGGTAAGCATTCCACAAGTCACACACAGCAAGTCCCTGCCCACTGATTCAGACTTCCTCCACTGCCCAACCCTACTCTGCTCCCTGGTGGCTCGTTGGCAGCAGGGAGCTGATTAAAACCAATCAGCCTGATTAACAGCAGAGAATCTGAGATGTTCAGCTCTAGGTGGCATTTAGCAGAGGCCAAGACAGAGAGTGAGCAAAGGCAGAGCCCCCAGGCTGCTGCCCCATGCTGGGGAGGGAGGGCTGAGATCCACCAGGTAGGTGAGTCACAGGCTGAGTGTCACGAAATTGCTCTCGATGACAACAGAAGAAGGAAAGACGAAAGCCCAGGAGGCAGCCGACTTAATATTTTTTTTCAGTTAAGAACTCTTTACGGATTTCTGCTAGACCAGACTCAGGAATCAGGGGTCAAAGAAAAATCTAGCTGGGTTTTAAAAAGGAAACAGGAAACCTTGCTTCCTGCTGGTTTGAGCAGGAAGTGGGTTTAAAATTGGAAAGAGAAAGGTGGGGAGGGAAACCAGGAGGTCTCTGTGGCCGGAAAATGCTGTTGGCCTGAATGGTCCCTGTTACTGAGGTTCGTGGTCCCCTGGTCCCCTGGGAATGAGGACAGGTCCCCAGGCCTCACAGCCCCGAGTTTGCATCTTGTTATCTAGCTTCTCTGAGCCTCAGTTTTCTTATCTGTGCATCGCAGAGGAAGGAGCCTGCCCCCCAGGCGACCTGAGAATAACACGTGAAGGAGACAGCATAATCCGTGCTTGGCAAGGGGTAGCTGATGGTACTATTGTCATCAAAGCCCCCGGTGCTGGGAGAGACGGGGAGGTCAGAAGAAACTCTTCTGAGCCGGTGACAAACTGGACCTTGGGCAGCAGGTGAGCCGAGTGCCAGGCAGAGGGAACAGCCTGTGCAAAGGCTCAGAGGTGGGACTGACCCACGGGCAGCACAACTGGCAGGTCCCGGCTCTCTCCCGGCTCCCGACTGTGACTTCAGGAGACCGTCCGTCTGTCTCGCCTCCTCTTCCCCACGACTCCCCTCATGAGAGCTCCCGGGGGCAGGATGAAGGCTGCGGAGGCAGAGCTGGAGGGGAGGGTGGGGCAGCAGGCTGAGGTCTAGTTCATCAGCCTGGGAGGTGACAACGTGGCCCCAAGGAGGAGAAGTCTTCTCCGTGTCCCCACTGAAGGCTGCTAGATTTAGCGAAGAAACAAAACACAAAACGGGATACCCAGTTCAACTGACATTTCAGATAAACAGCAAATAAATTCTTTTATTGTAAGTATGGAGAAGCCAGGACTTAACACTAAAAAATTACTCCTTCCGGACTTCCCTGGTGGCGCAGTGGTTGAGAGTCCGCCTGCCGATGTGGGGGACACGGGTTCGTGCCCCGGTCTGGGAGGATCCCACATGCCGCAGAGCGGCTGGGCCCGTGAGCCATGGCCGCTGAGCCTGCGCGTCCGGAACCTGTGCTCCGCAACGGGAGAGGCCACAACAGTGAGAGGCCCGCGTACCGCAAAAAAAAAAAAAAATTAAAAAAAATGCCTCCTTCCTTACCTGAAACTCAAATGTCATTGGGTCTCGTGTGTGCAGGCCTTGAGCTTCCCAGCTTCACTCAACATCAGGGGCCCTTGTTCCTCCAAGCTCACACTCGAGCCTCCAGACCTCGCCCTTGCAGTGCCCTGGCCAGGAGCAAGCGAGGTCCTTCCCACCCATTCTCCCCCATCTCCCCGACTTAATTCAAACTCTCCTGCAGGGACTCACTTCGGTCCTCACCCCTGACCTCCCACAGGAGTTCATTTGCTCTGTTACATTTCTCACAGCCCTTGAACCTTTCCTTCCGCAGAGGCAGATATCGTTCGACACTGGCTTGTGGAGGCCTGTAGTTTCAGTCTGCAGGGTGGCCTTGGCTCACCGCTGTCCCCCAGCATCTGGCCCTTGTCCTGTGTCAGCAGGTGCCACTGCTATTTTCATTGTGTGACCGAATAGGAACTATTCCAGGAAGTGGGGAGGAAGCAGATAAGGAAGGTCTGATGTACTCACTCCTCCCCCGAGAGAACAGCCCCGATCCAAAGCTAGCTTTCTGGACAGGACAGGGGCCCATGGCTGCTGTCTAGGGGCCAGAGCTCTTGAGGGAGGCTGAGAGCTGGAATCCCAGCCCTTCACGTCCAGCCGTTCACTTCGGGCAACCCTCTACTCCTCCCCGAAGCCCTATGGCTCCCCCTAAATAATGCCAACATCCTTCTCAGCTCCGCTTCACTGTGAGGCTTGTCACTGAACACCCCATATCCTCCTGAGAGGGGCACTGGCCTCCCCCAACCCACCAGGCTGTAATCTCTGAGCAGCCTTGGGCGGCCAGGGCCTGTCTCTGACAACGTCCTGTCTGTCCCCAGGACCTCACAGTGTCTGCACACCTAGTAAGAGCACAGTAATTGTCTGAAGGGTGAATGGATAAGTAAATGGCCCATTTCCTCCACACTGAATGAGTTTCTCAGGGACTTAGGGGGAGGCGATTGAGGCAGCAGCAGCAGATAGCCTTTGGGACCAGGAATCAGGGACTAAAAAGGGAAGACGATGCGTGGAAGGGGGTTGAAGCCACAGGCATGCTTTTCTACGTTGATAACATCTTGGACCAAACCCAGGGGGCAGGTCTGGATTATCACAAAGTAAGTCTCCCTAGGCAGGCATTATCATCTGATTTCAAGCCAATTACAGAATTAAGGGGTGAGGTGACTGTATTTGGCACTGGCTTATCAGCGGAGCCAGCAAGAACCTTCCGGGACTACGCTCAAGGCCAAGGATCTCACGGGCAGGAGGCGGGGGCCAGAGGAGCAGGTCAGCCTGAGACACTCGCACCCCCGGCCGCCATTAACTCAAATAACGTCGCTGTGGCCGGGGTGGCAGCCGGCAGATGCTGTGTTGCCAGAAGGTGCTGCTGGCACCTCTGATGGGGATCAGATTCCTTCCAGCATCCAGGGAGGCTGGGAGGGAGAAACCAAGGAGGTGCGAATGAGTACATCTTGTCGGAGCAACAGGGGGAGACTGAGGGGGCTAAGAAGGGGGGGCACCGTGGTGTGAATTCGAGGAGGGCTTCTCTTTGCAGCCTTTGTTCTTGCTACCTGTAGAGGACATCTGGTGTTTTTACTTGCTTAACTTTCCTCCTCCTGGAAACATCATTCTGGTTTTCATTTGAGGAACAGCCTAGCCTCCATCCTCAGCCCATGTCATCTCGGCAGGGCTGACACCCCTCCATCCCCGAGATCCAGGGCTGGGCCCCAAGCACCAGCCCAGACAACAGCCTTGAAAACAGGGATGGCTTGATACGGAAGCTGGGTCATTCAGGGTCAGCCCTGGGACCTTGGTTTGGAATTATTGGGAAACGATCTATTCTTTCCCAGCTAGGCTTAAAGCAAGAGGGAGGGAAGCCCTGAGACATTCATTTATCTCAGAATGATGCCAGTTCAAGAAAAGCAGAACTGGGAGATGGAATTAGAAAGACTGAATCCTGGATCCAACTGTACCTGAAGCTCATCTCCTGTACTCTTCTGATAATGTGAACAAAAAATTCCCTTTGAGCTGAGTTTCTGTAATTTGCCACCCAGAGAACTGATTCATTACCTTCAGCTCTACACTTCAGTCACATGAGCCTCGTTGCAAGTTCTCAGAAGAGATCAGACACCTACCTCCACCTCCAGATTTTTACTCAGACTCTAACCTCTAGGAATGCCATCCCCATCTCACAACCTCCTGTTGAAACCTTCCTCTGCCTTTCATTCAAATGACACCTACTTCCAGCAGCATCTTGAGATGCTGCAGTCACATTACTTCCTCCATCGCCCTGACATCGGACTGAACAAACCCTTTTTTATGGGGCCCACGTGGTGGTGCTGAGTCTGCCCCATTTTTATATGTACTTAGCCCTCTGCACTGAGCCCAGAAACTGTGCTAGGAGCACAGATCTCCTTTTATTTCACACCCACCCCTTGAGGTGGGATCTTTACAATCTCTGTTCCCCAAGGAGGCATTGATTCAGAGAGGGGCTTGTGTCCAAGGTGAGAGGCAGGGTCAGGCCTGCAGAGCTCCATCTCTGGCCTGCAATGCTGTGCGGACCCCGGGCCTGTTTGCCTGCCGGGGTTCTTCCTCTCCACTTTTCCTGCAGTGGCCCATGGGAAATGTGTATGGAGAAAGGATATAAACGCTGCAGTCACCCCACGGGTTCAAATTCAGGCTCCACTTCCTAGTGGCCGCGTAACCTTGGGCAAATAACTCCTCGGGGTTTCACCTTATCTTTTTTTTTCTATTATTATGGTAAAACATATATATTATGAAATGTATCATTTAACCATTTTTCAGCGTACAGTTCAGTGGCATTATTAATACACTCACATTGCTGTGCAACCGTCACCAACATCTCTCTCCAGAGCTCTTTTCATCTTGTGAAATGTAAAGTACCCTTTAAACACTAATTCTCCATTCTCTCCTCCCCTCAGCTGCTGGCAACTGCCAGCTTGTTTTCTGTCTCTATGAATTGAATGACTCTAGGTACCTCATATAAGTGGAATCACAGAGTATTTGTCTTTTGTGACTGGCCTGTTTCACTTAACATAATGTCCTCAAAGTTCATCTTGTTGTACCACGTGGCAGAATTTCCTTCCTTTTTAAAAAGGCTGAATGACGTTCCATTACACATGTTGTACCTGGCTGGAGTCGACCTCAACAAAGAACATCGGCCACTACTCTAGGCGTTTTGGCGGCCCACTGCCCTCAAGGCCCCACTGGGGCAGTGACAGGGGAGGTGTCTCCGGTGGGCGGGGAAGGCTCCTGTGTGGACGGGGAGACAGGTCCACGCCGAGGGCTGCCATCATCACCATTCCCCGCCTCAGATAACTATCCACCAGCGAGGAAAAGAGGGGGAAGAATTGGCAATATCTCCACAAATTCTCCGCCCGCTGTGGGAGACGGGGTGTCCCTGCGGTGAGCGAGCATTCTCCACTCCAGTTCCTCTCCTGTCTGGGGAATATCCACTCCAAACCAGGAGCCTCCACTCCCCGCTCACCAGCTCTCATCCCAGTTGCCAAGGAAACGCCCATCTGTGGGATGGCAGAGCAGGAAAGTGGGCGAGGAAAGTGCCGATCCAGAAACTCTTGGCCAAGCCCCCAGTGAAAAGGCGACGTTGCAACGTTCCCCCGGGGTCAGGCAGGCGTCAGTACTATGGAGCAGAGAAATTAAACACTTAGTGCCAGTTCAGGGGCGCTGCCTGGGAAACGCTGGGGAGGAACGGACATCGACAACGGTGCTTTGGGCCAGAAGGATTCCTTTGGGATGGTGTGGCCTCTCCGGCTTCCAGACCCTCCTGGGCAGTTGCATGGGCTGAGCCAGGCACAGGGCTGGGCCCAAGGAGGGCAGGGCAGAGAGTGAAGGGGGATATGCTACAAATCACCCATAGCCTGTTGGCCGTGCTCGGGTTTCCCGGGGGCAGCACGCCGGACACCTGTGAGATTCTGCACTCCCCCACGATCATTCAGAACGCTCACTCCTTCGAAAATTCTAAGAGTTAGAATCAAAATGATCACTCTGCAAGCACAATTAGATGGAGCTGGTGAAGGACTAGCGGCTTTGGGGGCTCTCTGAGGTGGGTGTAAGTGGGGACAGTGATTGGGCTAGGAAGCTGCTGGCAAAATGCCCCCTCCCCATATAAACGAATATCCCACCCCTGCTGTGGAAGAGAGGAGTGTCACCTCAGCTCTCCACTCCCTCCCTGTAATCGGATTCTACACCCACACCCTTTGCCGTGTGACTTGACAGTACCCTCCCTGTAGGGAAAATATACTTCCTAATGCTGCTGAGGTTGGGCCTGGCCGTGTGACTTGCTTGGGCCAATGGAATGTGAGTGGACCTGATGTGAGGTTTTCAATGTGCTTACGGAATTCGGCCTGGTCTGGGGCACTGCAACCAAACCCAGAAGAGATCAGCTGAACCCCAGCCAACACCAGACCTGGAAGGGAGAAGAAGAAATATTAGTTCCTGCAGCCCATTGAGATGTTGCTGTTTGTTCCTCAGCATCATCACAGCACTGGCTGATGAATGCATTGATACACGTACGTGTATCCAAATGACACAGATGCAAGCTCCTCAAATACAGCAGATGTGTATTATATACAAGCCACAAATACACAAACTGAAATGCACATACAAATTCTCCCTCGTGGCTGGAGACTGGGAAGTCCAGGGCAGTGTGTCATTAAATTGTGTTTGCAGCCCTCACTGGACATTAATTACCAGCTGAGGCTGGGAGCCCATGCCCCCCTTTCTTCCAGCAGAAACCTGGGGGAAAGTGAGGGCAGTGTGTCCTCCCCTCTTGGTCCCAACATGACCAGCTCAGGGCAAGACACACCCACTCAAATGCCCAGTTTGAGTTCATTGCACGGACACCTGCCAACTTCCAACGCCGACACCTATCCAACTTCCTACTGGGCACTTTCTCTCTGGACGATGGGGACTCTTGGGGCCCCGCCAGCCCTGGAATTCTGGGATTCTCTTACCCCATGCTGAGGTCAGCAGGCTGGGAGGCAGGTGGAGGGAGCCTGCTCAGCGGAGGACAGGCGCATCAGGTGTGGGACACGCGGGCTCCAGCCCGGCTACCGCGGCCATCATGGCCCTGCCTCTGAGCCACAACCTGCCCTGGACACGGGGACCCCCGTGGGCCTTCACCAGCATCCCCGAACTGGGGATACAGGGCTTTATTTAGCACGTGGTGGTGACAGGATGGAGCCCTGGAGTCAGACTGTGCGGGTTCAGTCCTGCTCTGCCCCTGCTTAGCGGTGGGTCTTTGCACTAGTCACTCCACCTCTCTGGGCCTCAGTTTCTGTTTTTGTAGCCTGTTTAAGGCCAACCTGCCATCTGCGCCTGAGATGCCAGCCCCTTTTGCTGGCTTCAAGGTGTTGCTCTATCAGTTCCTCCCGCGCTGTCAGCTTTCTCCTTCCCTGGGTTATTCTCAACAGCAGACAAATGCACTCAAATTTCTCCCACCTTCAAAAAACCCTTCTCCAAGTCCTCTGCCCCTGCATTTCCTCTGTTGCCCGTGAAGGAGTTGCCAGACTCTGTCTGTGAAAGCAGGTTGTCTCCACTTCCTCTCCTATTCTCTCTTGAACCTACTTCAGTCAGGCTTTTGTCCCCATTATTCTGCCCAAACCCCTTTGGTCAGGGTCGCCAAAGGCCCCCATAGCCTTAAATCCAGCGTCATCTGGGGGCCTCCGCTTACGGGCCCTTCAGTACCAGTTGATGGCTCCCTCCTCTTGAGGCCTCGGTACTCCAGCTCTGCCCCCACCTGCTGGCTGCCTGTCTCATCCTCTGTTGACACCCAGGGCCCGGGGCTTCATGGGCTTCTCTTCTGTCTACACCTGCTTCCTCAAGGATCATAGATCCAAATACCATTTATACAGTGGAAACTACCAGCCCAGACTTGGGCCCTGACCCAGATGCTTGGGGCTCACCCCACTCCCATGGCCCATAGGCATCTAACATCTACCATGTCCACAGCCGGCGTCTCCGTGTTTTCCCGTCTCAGTAAATGGAATCTCCCCCTGCCGGTCACTCATCCAAACACCTGGCAGCCTTCTCCCTCTGACCTCCCCTCCGACCTCCAGTGCTTCCTGTGCATTCTACACTCAGGATGCATCTTTAATCTGGCCACTTCTCTCTTCCTCCCCTCCTTCTTTCAGCAGGATCCCTGCACGTCGCTCCTCTGCCCCAAATACCACCCTTTCCAAGATGCTCCATCTCTCTCAGATAAAAGCCCAAGTCCCTGCCCTGAACCCACAGGCCCTATGTGTACAGATGTCCTTGGGTCCCCATGTCTCTGCCAAGTACAGTTTGAAAATCCCATACAGGGGTTCCCCAGCCTAACTCCCCTCCCCTCTCTCCCCGTCGTTCACTCTACTGCAGTCCCATGGATCCCCCCACTGCTCCTCAACCCCCCCTTTACCCCCCCCCCCCCCCCGCCTTTAAAGCCTTCACAATGGCTGTTCCCTCCGTCTGGAGTACTTGTTCAGACACCCACGTGGCTCCTTCAGCTCTGTGATCAAATCCCACCTTCTCCTGAGGCCTTTCCTGTTTGCCTGATATTAAGTTACACCACCACCACCCCAAACGCACCCCACCAGCCCCCTTCCCACACTGGTCTTCTCTTTCCCTTATTTATGATTTTTATTGTTGGTTTCCACCCTAGAATGTAAGCTCCATGACAGCAGGGATGGTTGTGTTTTTTCATGGCACCTAGAATGCAGTTGGTGCTCAATATATACCTGTTAACGAATCAGTGAGTGAATGAGGGCCATGAGCACCTCTCTCACTGGGTTTGGGTTCAATGAGAGAGTACAGGTGGGTGCTCAATCCGGGGGCATGTGGGGTCCGCGGAAAGGTTAGCAATTACTGTATCGTCACTGCTGTTATCATCATCACCGCTATTTTCTTTTTTTCTCGGATGTACAAAGTAGGGCTCCGAGAGGCAAGGCTGGCTCAAGGTCACAGAGCATGGCCACCACAGATCAGGCCACCTGGACCAATCCTCCTTGATGACAGATGTGCTAATCCTCTGCTTAAGACCCGCAAACCTCAAGGAGGGATTTGGAAAGCTCTAGATCTGGGAGGGAGCCTAAAAATCCTCTGTCTAGTGGTTTCAAACTCAAATTTTCTCTTCCTTCCTTCCCCCCTCCCTCCCTCCTTCCTTCCTTTCTTCCTTTCTTCCTTTTTCTTTCTTTCTCTCTTTCTCTCTCTTTCTTTCTTTCTCCCTTCCTTCTTTTCTTTTTCTTTCTTTCTCTCTTTCTTTCTCTTTCTTTTTGTCTCTTTCTTTCTCTCTCTTTATCTTTCCTTTCTTTCTTTCTTTCTTTCTTCCTTCCTTCCTTCCTTCCTTCCTTTCTTTCTTCCTTTCTTTCTTTCTTCCTTTCTCTCTCTCTCTCTCTCTCTCTCTCTCTCGCCAAGTGTGATATAAACCTCCCCCCGCCGTCAGCCAGAGGCTCCCTCTTCCTGTCTCCACTGTACAGAGGAGAGAAACTGAGGGAGGCGAGGTGAAGAGCCTTTCCAGGTGGCAGAGGGGAGAGTGGCGCCCAGGTTGGCTGCTCAGGGCCCCCTTGTCCTGCCCCCACCACAGGCCTCCATTTTCATAAGTTTCACGTCCTTGCTCCTCCAATAGCCTCACTCCATCCAGCCCACTTAATTGAAACCAATTATTTAGTACAAAAGAACAGAGAACACATCAATTCCTGCCTTTGTCTCTACAACAGGGCCCCCGAACAAGGAGCTCCAGCTGCCTTTGTCCCCAGAGATGCTCATTAGAGAGCAGCTGAGCTCAGCCTCCAAGGGCAAGGCCAGGCCTTCCAGGGGCGCACTGGTGTGGCTAGAGCGATCCGCTGAGGACTTCTGGGGCGGGGTCCTGGCTGTGAGCACAGAGTTCTTGACATGGGATAGAGAGCTTCTGGAAGTTCAAGCCATGGGGTGTAAGAGTCAGAATGGCCGGGAATCTTAGAAAAGTCATTTTCCCTGGAGATCTTGATGTGCTGACTTGTACGTTGGTGACAACAAGGGAACCTGTAAGTTATATCTGCAGAGGACTTAGCACAGTAACTGGAACGTGGTGTGGGCTAAAGTTAGCTATTTTTATCCATTTGTGATGGTTACTAGGTTATTATCATTAAAACATAGTATCATTAGCTTTGGAATCAGCAGACCTGGATTTGAACCTGGCCCTGCCTCTTAGGAGCTGTGTCGCCTTGAGCATGGGATGTCGCCTCCTGAAGTCCCCATTCCTCACCTGTAAAATGGCTGGGATGGTTGTACTGACCTCCAAGGCCTGTTGGGAGAATGGAATGGCAGAATGGAATATAGACCTGGCAGCCTACGTAAGAGACAGCCAGGTATGCGCCAGGAGCTTAGAAAGTAGCAGATTAGATCAGCCAGGAGTCTGAGCCTGCGATCACCCAGGCAGCCCAGGAAAGGGAAGCATTCACCTCTGACTCCTGCAGATGTCAGGGAGCTCCTGCGTCCATGGGGGGACTGTAGCACTGCTTCCGGGCTGTGTGACCTTGGCAGGCTGCCCGCCCTCTCTGGGCCTCAGTTCCTCCCCTATCAAGTGGGGACAATGATGGTGAAGCTTAGCTCTGAGGCTTTATCCTTCCTAATGTGTGCCAGCTTTGCAAGAGCATTTGAAAGCAACGAGTCTTCCCAACAACCCTTGACTGAGCCCCATTTCAGGTATGTGGAAATGGAGTTCAGAAGGTTAAAGTAGCTTGTCTAACATCTACTAAGTAACAAACAGCAAAAACAGGATGTCAGCCCAGTTCCTGGGAACCCAAAGTCTGCATTTAAACATGGTACTTTACTGCACACCCCTTCTCCAGTCTGGAGGTGATTTCCTACTCAACCTACTGAAGGAAAGGTGGCTGTGGAGAGGAAGTAATCAGGGCAGGCATTATGGAGGAAGTGGCATTTAAGCCTTGAAAGATGGGTCTGATTAAATCAGGTAGAACTGAGGGAAGGGAAAAGCAGAGGAGCAGCATAGAAAGGGCACAGAGGACCAGAGCATAGGGCATGCTTGGAGGACACTACATGGTCCCTCTGGTGTGGCGGAGGGGTGGGGTGAGGGAGTCACTCAAAACTAGAAGGTGCTCCCTACGTTCATAGCAGCACCATTCACGATAGCCAGGACATGGAAACAACCTAAATGTCCATCGACAGACGAATGAATGAAGAAGATGTGGTACCTACATACAATGGAATATTAGTCATAAAAAAGAATGAAGTAATGCCATCTGCAGCAACATGGATAGACCTAGAGATTATCATCCTAAACAAAGTAAGTCAGAAAGAGAAAGACAAATACCACATGACATCACTCGTATGTGGAATCTAAAATACAACACAAATGAACATATCTATGAAACAGAAACAGACTCACAGACATGGAGAGCAGACTTGTGGTTGCCAAGAGGGAGGGGGAGTGAGGGAGGGAAGGATTGGGAGTTTGGGATTAGCAGATGCAAACTGTCATATATAAGATAGATAAACAACTAGGTCCTACTCTACAGCACAGGGAACTATACTCAATATCCTGTGATAAACCATAATGGAAAAGAATATGAAAAAGAATATATATATATGTATAACTGAATCACTTTGCTATACAGCAGAAATGAATACAACATTGTAAATCAACTAGACTTCAATAAAATTAAAATAAAAACCTAGGAGGTACTAACACACCTTGGCCCCTGAAGTTTTAATATAATAAAACCAGCTTAGAAGATGCCTTCCAGTGCCCTCCCTGCTTGGTGTCAGCAGGCACTGACAACACCTCTGTTAGTGCCAGGCCCACTTCCTTATCAGGACGTTGATGACGACCAAAGCCCCTGACCCGTGGAAACAAAGCCCTCCCTTACTCTAGGGCAGGGCTTCTCAGCCTCCGCACTGCTGACACTCGGGACAGGAGAATTCTTCGCTGTGGAAGGGCTGTCCTGTGCACTGTAGGAGGTTTAGCATCCTCCCTGACCTCTGCTCACTAGATGCCAGTAGCATCCCTTCTCCAGTCGTGACAACAGAAAATGTCTCCAGACACGACCAAATGTCCCCGGGGCGGGGTGGTGGTGGTGGTGGTGGTGATAAAATCACTCCCAGTTGAGGAGTCCTGCTCTGGGGCCTCCCTCCCGGGCCCCGGTGCAGACCTCCTGGGTCCTTCACCCCTGATCACCATCCTCATATACTCCCAGGGGGCAGCCCTCCTCCCCACTTCCAGTCACCGCTAGGGTGATGGGCTTTCCCCAGAGAACAGGCAGAGCCCTCATTCTGGGTCGTGGGCTAACAACCCCACCCACGAGGAGCCTGTCCCCACTAGGAAATGGACCATAATTGCCTGGTTGCAACGTGCCATGATAAGATAGATGCACGGCCTCACCCAGGCGCCCTCATCCATTACTGTGCAGAACAAACATCTACCGCGTGGAGACCTGGGGCATCAATTTTGGTAATAATGATAAATCTCAGTGATTTTCCAGAAGGTCAGCAAGTCTGGGGGCGGAGGGGTAACTCAGCTGTTAAACTCTGATAAATCGTCTTCATCACCCTGTGGAGGGAGCAAAGCATTTTTCTTTTGTGGTCACGGTTTTAATCATAAAGACAGTGATGTTACAGAAAGTTTAGAAAGGAGAGAATGAAACGTCCCCTGTCCTGCCACTGGGAAGGTTTTTATTCCCGCATATTTGGCCCGGCACAGGCGGAGTCTTTGTTTTTTATTTATTTTTTATTTTTTGGCTGCGTTGGGTCTTCGTTGCTGTGCGTGGGCTTTCTCTAGTTGTGGCGAGCGGGGGCTACCCTTCGTTGCAGTGTGCGGGCTTTTCATTGCAGTGGCTTCTTTTGTTGTGGAGCACAGGCCCTAGTCGCGTGGGCTCCAGTAGTTGCGGCACGTGGGCTCAGTAGTTGTGGCGCGCGGGCTTAGCTGCTCCGCATCATGTGGGGTCTTCCTGGACCAGGGATCGACCCCGTGTCCTCTGCATTGGCAGGCGGATTCTTAACCCCTGCACCACCAGGCAAGTCCTGAGTCTTTGGATATTCTGTTTTCTTTATGTTTTTATTTCAAATTGTGTATAATGCCAAAGACATCTCTTTATGTTGCCCTGTGAGATCCATTAATCCAGGACTGTGGAGTTTATCCAAAGGGCAGCTCGGGAATACAGGGGGCTGTCCTCATGGGTGGGGCCTTTGAGGGTCTGTGGCCTCATAAACATGAGAATGTGGTGTTTACTCAAAAGTGGGTCTTAGAAGTGTGGTCAGACCCTTGGGTGGACCAAGAAATCCTGCCACATCATAATTATAAAAATATAGTGCTTGCCCAAAAGAGGATTTTGGAGGACAAGAGGATGATCAGTTCCTCGAGTGGAGGCCTTGAGATGCTGCAATTTTAAAACTATAAGGATGTGCTATTCGACATCACAAAGCCCTGTAGTTTCTAAATTTATGAATATGTGTTTTCCCACAGGGAGAGGTCGGCTTCTCGGGTGAGGCCACGAGATCCTGTAGCCACAAAGGCCTTGGGAATCAGTACTGGACATCACGTGCTCCTGATCAGAAACTTGCGTCCCAGGGCCCGAGGAGGCACGGGGTGTCTGTCACGCAAGGGATGGTGCAATGCTCGCTTGCTCCCAGGTAGATGCTTGGTGGGAGCAGTTTCTGCAGGACGCACAGGCAGCCACAAGGACCAGGATGAACTCTGGCCCTCGACCTGGGCTGTTCACACAGACCCCTCCTTCCACAGGGCTGGAGGCGTTAGGTCCAGCAGGCTACTTGGCCACGGGGCTCACATGCTTATTCAATGAGCTTGTACCACGTGCCACTGTCCCAGACCTCACGGTCCACAATGAATAAAACCATTTTTGGCTTTAGTGTTTGAGAGTCCTACTCTGGCTCTCGTCCAGCTGCATCCCTCTCATGGAGTGAGGAATCCATGGGACCAAAAGGACATGCCTGCTTGGAGCTCATACCCCCTGTTTCTAGACCAGACTCTAGGCACATAAGACCCTATGAGGGTGAGAGGGCTATGGTGAGTGTGAGGGGCTATGCCTGAGATGTTCACGGAGGCAGGCGAGGAGGCCCTTACAGGCCACGGTGAGGAGTTCAGACTCCGTCTTGAGTGAACTGGAAAGAGAGTGCAAGGATGTCTTTAGAAAGATGACTGGCAGCTAAGTGGAAAGCATGTAATGGAGGTGGTGGGTCAATTGTGGACACAGAGAGACAGGTCAGGAGGCCCGGCCTTCCTCTGGGAGAGGGATGCAGTGGCCCAGGGCAAAAAGGCAGAGCGAAGATGTGTAGCTGACCCTCATTATTCCCGGGTTCTGTAGTTGCGAATTCACCTTCTCGCTAACGTTTATTTGTAACCTCAAATCAGTACTCATGGTCCTTTCATGGTCATTCTCAGACATGTGCAGAGCAGCAGAACATTTGAGTTGCCCACGTGCTTGTTCCCTGCTCAGGTCAAACAGAACGATGTTCTGCCTCTTCGTTTCAGCTCTTACTGTAAGCAAGTGTCTTTCATGCAGCCTGCTTAGTTTGCATAAAACTAAGTAGCCTGCTTAGTTTTTCATGTTTGTACTTTTGGGGGAGATTTTACTCTTTAAAATTGTCCCCAGTTACAGTGTGGAAGTGCTGTCTAGTGTTCCTAAGCACAAGAAGGTTGTGATGTGCCTTAAGGAGAAAATATTTGTCTTAGATAAGCTTTGTTTAGGCATACAGCTGTTGGCCATGAGTTCAGTGTTAATGAATCAGTATATATTAAACAGGATGTCTTTCAAGAGAAACACACATAAAACAGGGTTATGTATAGAGAAGCTGGTGAAAATATTGCAGCCAGAGGCTTGCAGGAACATAACCCTGAATTTCTCCTAGGAGCAATGGCCCCATATTCCCTAATTCATGGTTTGCACAACTTTATAGAACATAGCTACTGTGAATAATGAGAATCGATTGTATTTGAAGGTGGAATCAACAAGACTTCCCCATTGAATTAGACGTGGAGGGAGGAGGAAGAACCAGAGAGAAGTCCTCCCCATTCCTGTCCCGCCCTCCAGGCAGTGATGGTGCCCGCCAACATTTGGGGGACTGGATCAAGGTCCCCCACCCCCTTCTCTTCCCACCTCGTCCTCCATCCCTCACAGCAAGGAGCTCACACACATGCATATCCAAGCAATGTCTACACATCCCACCAGCAGACAATAACCCCGTGGCCACTGGGGACTAGGGGTGAGCACCAGAACATCTGTCTGGAGGGTGCACCTGGGGAAGAAGCCCTAGAAGCTGGCAAGCCAGCTTGGGGCTGATGTACAGGGTATTCTGGGGTCTTATGTACCTAGAGTCTGATCTAGAAACAGAGGGTATGAGCTCCAAGCAGGCATGTCCTTTTGGTCCCATGGATTCCTCACTCCATGAGAGGGATGCAGCTAGACGAGAGCCAGAGCAGGACTCTCAGACACTAAGCTGTCCCGCTCAGTAGCCTCATGCCACATGTGGCCATTGAGCATCTCACATGTGACTGGTCCAATTCGAGATGGGCTGTAAGTGCAAGAAACATGCTAGATTTTGAAGCTTTAGCATTTAAAAAACACACCTCAGCAATCACTTTTATATTGACTACTTGTTTAAATGATAATATTTTAGATATAAAGTTAAATAAAATAATATTTTTAAAATTAATTTCACCTGTCTCTTTTTATTTATATTTTGAACATGGTCACTAGAAAATTTAAACTACATACACGGCTCACACTTGATTTCTATTGCATGGTACTGTTCTAAAGTATGGGGCACAGGGCAGGGGCCCCGGCTGTGCAGGAGCTGGAGAAGACCCGGGTGGTGGGGTAAAGACATGGGTTACAGAGACTCCTACGATAATGCTGGACTCTGTGTTCACCAACTTGTTGACTGCTGCCTTTCCAGGTTCAACAATTATCAAGATTTTGTCGCATTTGCCTCATCTGGGATCCATTTATTTAGTGATGGTTAAGGTTTTCCCAAGTAACCCTTAGAAGGGCAAAAATGGTCACAAAGTCTTTCCCTCCCATTGAGAAGTGGAGTTTACATCTACACTCCTTGCTTTGGCCAATGGAACTTTAACGAGCACGACTCAAACAGAGGCTTGCTCATTTTTGCTTCTTTTGGAACAGTGCTGCCTTGAGAAGAAGCATTGATGACCCCGACTAATAGCCTCCCTGTATCTACACCCCCTTGCGTGTGATTTTGAAGCTCCTCTCATCAAGAGATGGAGTCGATTTCTCCAGCCCTTGAATCTGAGCTGTCTTTATGACTTGCTTTGATCGATGGAATGCAGTAGAAGTGAAGTTGTGCCCATTCTAAGACTAGTCCTCAAGAGGCTTTGCAAGCTTCTGCTTTTTCCCTTGAGCTCTGCTGGCTGCCATGTCAATAGGCCCCAGCTAGCCTGCTGGAGGCTGATAGACCATAACGGGTAGCAGCCAGTCAAGGACAGCCATACCCCTGCTAAGCCACTGATGGCAGAATCATGAGCAAGCCCAGCAAAGATAAGTCGAGTCCAGAGCAGTAGGACTTCCCAGGCAATCTGCAGACTTGTGAGCTAAATGAATGCTTGTTGCTTTAAGTTATTAAACGTGGGCTTGTTTGTTATGCAGCAAGAGCTAATTGATACAGTGATATAGATACAGATGAGATTTGAACTCTGTCAGACCTGATTCCAAAGCCCAAGAGCTTTTAACTACCACACTCTACCAGTTATGTTCAACTTCTGCTGACCCCCAAAGCTTTGAGGTGAAGTGGAAAAATCCCAGCCTAATGATGTGGGAGTCATCACCTTCCCTACAAGCGATAAGAATGGCCACCCCATGTTATGCCACCTTCAAAAGACACACCATCTGAACTTTTGGTCCCAGGATAAAACATTAATTAGGAGGCACTGCTGTCCTTGGGGGTGACAATTTCTCTGTGAGACACCAACATCAGCTATCTTCCTCATTAATGATTATTGACCTCATTCTTTTATGTCTATTGTTAGGACCCAGGAAGAGGCTGCTTTGCAGATGCTATTCTGCCTCGATAATTACCCACCATAGGAACTGAGCACCTCTAATGGAAACCTTCCTAATTTCCAGCACTTACCGAGCACTTTCTGTTTCCCCCAAACCACTATTCATACAATTCATTAGAATTGCTCTTTGGATGCATTTTAAAACCTCTTTGATGATATAATCACTATACTCTGTATTAGTGCTTTTCTCCAGGATATTACAACAATTTACAGCTATTTATCCAATTCACCTCACTGTGTCCTGTGAGACCAGTGGGCAGGTGTCGTGAAGGAAAGAAAGAAGCCAAGTTTCTTACTCTCCCTACTTTACCAAAAGTGGAACTTACACAGAGAGGCTATATGTTCTATTTCTGCATAACAAATTACCACCAACGGAAAGACTTAACACACAATTTCCTATCTCGCAGTTTCTATAGATCAGAAGTCCGGACACAGCTTAGCTGACTTCTGTGCTTCAGGGTCTCAGCAGGCTGCAATCCAGGTGCCGGCCAGTGCTGCAGTCTCATCAGAGGCTTGACTGGGGAAAGACCTGCTTCAAGCTCATTCAGTTTGTTGGCAGAGTTCATCTCTTTGGAATTCAAGGACTGAGGTCACCATTTCCTTGCTGGCTATCAGCAGGGGGTCACTTTCAGCTCCTATAGGCCACCCAGTGTTCTCTTCCATACGGCCCTTTCCTTAAGCCCTCTCACAACGTGGTGGATTACTTCTGTAAAGCCAGCAAGAGTCTCTCCTTTTCTCTCTTCAGTCAACTAAGAGTTTTATACAGTAAGATATAATCACAGGAGTAACATCCAATCAATCACCTTTGCCATGTTCCACTGGTTAGAAGCAAATTATGGGTCCTGTCCACACTCAAGGAGAGGGGATTGTACAAAGGTGTGGACGCCAGGTGGCAGGTTAACATCAGACATCACCTTAGGGTCTGACCATCACATTAAACAGAGGACCCAAGGTCACATAGCAGTCGGTAACTCAGTGCTCTGGCAAGAGCGCCCAGAACCTTAATAAACCTCTGTGCTCTCATGGCGGTGGCTTTTGTGTTGGTGCCCACGTGCATGCACACCCTCATCACTACTCACGCACCCATATTCCTGGCACCTGGCAAATCCACTAGTTCAGATCCAGCTGAGGCAGGGTGTCCAGCTTGAAGAGTGACCCTCCCCCACCCAGGTAGACCTCACATTAAGCAATGGCTGTTGAGTTAGTACCAGTGGAACACTTAGAACAGAATCTGGCACTCTCCCAGAGCTTAACCACTCTCGCTAGTTTTGTAAGTCATATTTAGGACAACCTGACTTCAAATGCACAAGAGGTATATACACCAAAGGACTGTGTGCGTGGGATTGACTTTTCTTAAATATATATTTTTATAATGCAAAGCATCACTCCTGCATTTCTGTTTCTTTTGTATTTTCTTATCCAGGCACTGAGCTAAAGACTTTCATAGATTATTTTACTTAACCCTCACAGTGTTTTCTAGAGAATAAGTTTTATTTTCCACATTTTGCGAAGTAGGACCCAGGAGGTGACCCAGGAAGTTAAGTGACTTGCCAAGGCCACACGGCCTGCCGGTAGCAGACCATGAACCCCAGAGCTGTGCTGTGAAACACTCACCTGACCTGCCTTTTCCTTTCTTCACCCGCGATTTTTCAGATTTGGCCTCTAGTTCATCACGCTGGATTCTACGTTAACTCGATCAGCTTCTTCCACAGCCTTGGTCCATGACCCATGGTGCAAGGGTCGGGGGGTGGCAGGGGGCAACAACTACACACCTCTCGAGGAGAATTAGGACCCAGGCTCTCTGTCCCTCATACACACACACACTCATACACGTTCACATTTGGCCTCTTTTAAAGAAGACAGACCCAAAAGAGTCAAACATAGTTTGTTTGCTCTATGGAACAGTGAACTAAGTACATGCAATCAGGAACCCGTTTTATTTTTCTCCCATCATTGCCCCAGCTCTGCTCTGTCTACTCTCCTTTTGACACTTTAATGGCATCCAGGCAGGTCTCTTAGTTTCCCAGGCACTTTGTGAAGGTATAAGACCCAATCCAGAGTGATACGGGTTCACACTTCAATGTCTACCTAAAGAACAGTCCAGCTTGGGCCTGGCCCAGGGCCTGCCCCAGGAGGAGGTGTGTAGGCAGACAGAAAAGTCACATCTTCCCCTTTCCCCTTATCCTGGGGAGGAAGCAGGAGACCTGGTTCACCTCTTCCCTGGGGCACCTCTTGCTTCGGGGACCCCTTCTTGGGCACCAGCCCTTTTGTAGACAGCTCAGCAGGATGGCTCAAGCCAAGGGCCCACCCCCCACACCTACATCCATGCTACACCAAGTGATGGGCACACATGCAGCCCCCGCCCCCAGGCCTAACACCTCTCTCCCTCTGCTATGTCTCTAACTCTTGGCTTCTCGCCTTGCCCAGAACAGACTAGGCACCACACATGCCCAGAGGGGGCCAAGACGCTAAGGGCCTCTTCCAGGCACCCCTGTGTTCTATGAGGTCCTCTAGGACCTGCCTCACTAGGTTTGGTGGAAGGACCACCAGTGGGAGGAGACGGGAACAGCCGTATCATGCCCTCCATTGGCTGGTGATTTGCTTCTCAGAATTCCCCCGGAATCCCAAGGCTTGCTGGTGTCTGTATATATGTGTGGGCACATTAGGGGGGCTGTTTAGCCTCCTCTCAATAAGTCCGCAGCTCGCTCTTCTGATTGTGGGGCCACTCAGCACCCACTGTTTTCGTCCCTTGAGTGGCCATTCTGAGGCAACAGAAAAGCCTCAATCAACAGCCTGTTACCCATCACTGTATCCTCAGCTCACAGGCCCCCAAGGAGCAGACCGAGCTCTTCTCTTCTCACAGTGCAGGTGCTAAACACTGATGATTACATCTTTCCTTGGAAGAGGCTTGGTCTTGCTGTGCAAGAAGCTACTTGCACGCAAGACTGCAGCACCCTGCTGCTGGCCCGAAACCAGCCACTTCCAAAATAAATCCACCTGTGGCCCCTGGTGAGGGCAGAGCTGGGAAGTCGACTGGAGCGGGGGAGCTGGGCTGGCTGCTTTGATCCACCAGGCTGGTGGGTAGGAGGAGTCTGGTATTGTTCCTGGGCAGCCCCCAGCCCTGCCATGGACCTCTGACCATGTGTGGTTTTTTTGGTGTTGTTTTTTTTTTTTAATTA
The DNA here is from genome assembly GCF_003676395.1 of Aethalodelphis obliquidens. Classification (NCBI taxonomy): domain Eukaryota; kingdom Metazoa; phylum Chordata; class Mammalia; order Artiodactyla; family Delphinidae; genus Aethalodelphis; species Aethalodelphis obliquidens. The sequence continues at coordinate 4,833,557 of NW_020837958.1, read as the reverse complement.
ATTAATTAATTTATTTTTTTTGGCTGTGTTGGGTCTTCGTTTCTGTGCGAGGGCTTTCTCTAGTTGTGGCAAGTGGGGGGTCACTCTTCATCGCGGTGCGCGGGCCTCTCACTGTCGCGGCCTCTCTTGCTTCGGAGCACAGGCTCCAGACGCGCAGGCTCAGTAGCTGTGGCTCATGGGCCTCGTTGCTGCGCAGCATGTGGGATCTTCCGGACTGGGGCTCGAACCCGTGTCCACTGCATTGGCAGGCAGACTCTCAACCACTGCGCCACCAGGGAAGCCCGTTTTTTTTTTTTTTTTGCGGTCCGCGGGCCTCTCACTGTTGCGGCCTCTCCCGTTGCGGAGCACAGGCTCCGGACGCGCAGGCTCAGCGGCCATGGCTCACGGGCCCAGCCGCTCCGCGACATGTGGGATCTTCCCAGACCGGGGCACGAACCCACGTCCCCTGCATCGGCAGGCGGACTCTCAACTACTGCGCCACCAGGGAAGCCCCTGACAGTGTGTTTTTTTAAGCCACCATTTATTTCCCTCTTACAAGGCTCTGGGCTGTACCAGCTACTCTGGTATGAACTGTCTTTTTGAGTCTCATTGACAGCTCTGTGAAGCTCACTTCTCCCTTTTATAGAAAAAGAGGCAGAAGTTCAGAGTAACTTTTCCAAAGTCAGACAGAGCAGGTAGTAATGATGAAGCTAGGCTCTGAAACAAGGCCGATTCTACAGTCTGTACCCACGAACACTCTGCTACGCGACTCCTTCCAAGGAGAGCACAGCGGTGAAGACCTTGGTCTGGAGTTGAAGGTTTTAATCCCAACTTGGTCACAACCTCACTGTTTTGACATTGGACTTCTATTACACAATTTCTCTGAGCTGCCTCTTTTTCCTCATCTATAAAATAGTCCAATAACACTGCCCTCATAGGGGTATTGTGAGGAACAAAGGAGACAAAGTGGGCAAAGAGCTTATAAGACCGCCATGTACGAGCGTTCAAGCTGGGCACGGCACTACTGCAGGGGACTGAGCAGAGCACAACTGCAGGTGTGCTTGACAGCCCTGCTCAGCACAGTGCCTGGGAAAAGATCACCGCGCAGTAAAAGTGAGCTCTCAGCTCCTGGGAAGCACCCACCACAGGCAGAGAAGGAGGTGATAGAAAATATCCTGTGGTCCTTCTTTTCCCCGGGCCCCCAGGCAGCCCAGAGGCCGGCTCCCTAGTAGTGTTCACTCCTGCAGCTCCCTGGGGCAGCACTGCCCTGGGAGTCTCCAGGGCAAAGCTGTGCAGAGAGGAAACAGAAGGAGACGATGAGGCTGTGGACGATGCTCAAAGTGTGCACGGGTTGCCCAGGTCGGCAGCAGAGGCAGTGGGTTCAAAGGTCTCCAGGCTCTGTCCTGTGGTCCTCAGCCCTCTCAGAGGAGTTGGGGAGGGGCTGATGGGTGCCCCGAGACCTTGGAAGAGGGAATGGCAGTCAGATGTTTCCTCTGGAGCCAGGAGCTCTCTTTGGCACAGTGGCCAGAAGCTGAGGTGTAGTCACCTGCTTGGGGATGCATGGGGGTAGCCTGAGACCGAGCAGGTGCTGAGCGCTTTGCAGCTCTGAAAGGGCGGGAAGGCTTAGATGGTTCTCTGTGTGAGTTAGTGGGGGGCAAAGTTTAACTCACTGTAAGAAATACTTTGTAAGAGACAAGAGTTTTCCAGGTGATACACTGCCCTTAAAGGTGGTGAGTTCCCCATCCCTGCAGGTCTGCTAGCAGAGATGCTGCAGAGGGGATTGAAGCAACAGGTGGGTGTTGGGAGCCAAGAAGTTTTCGCCATTAGAAGATGGCCGACACCCTGCTTCTCTTCCTGATTTATGAGATAGAAGTTCGCGCCTAAAATGAAAGCCCGCGCACGCAGCACCAATGATGATTAGCCAAGTACTTCCCTCATTCTGAATCCCGCCCCCCTTTCTCTGCAGTGTATAAATACAGCTACCGCAGCAATAAAAGTTTGAGGCTTGATCAGGATTTTGTCTTGCCTCCATTCTTTCGCGTCTCCTGCCCTTCCCCCTTTTTTCAACCCCCACAGGTTCCTCCTCGGACTCACAAGGATTTGTCCTGCTGGTCGGGACTCCCGGGGACGCCCGGGGCCGTACACAGGTGGGCAGTTGGTCTAGGTGGTTTTCCAGACCTGAGGTACGATTATCATTCTGAACTCTCCAGTCTCCAAAGCTACCAATCAGCGGATACGCTGAGCAATGCCTGGGCAGCACCGGTCTAGGGCAAGTGACAGGTGTCTTGATTTCAGAAGCTGCATGGGGGAGGCCACAGAAGACTGCTTAGCAGGTGGGAGGAAGGGCAGGGAGGCAGGGGTGGCACTGGGCCCGGATGCACCCGGGCACGGGCAGTGCCAGCTCCCTCCCCAGGCGCCTGGAACCTTCCTGGGCTCGTGGCTTTACAAGCTTTGGCTCTAGCTGAGAAAGCACCAGCTTTGGCCAGAGGAGCAAGGTTTAAAAGGATCTGTTCCCATCCCCCAACTCCAGCACACAGGCCAGTGCAATCAGCTGCGCTGTCTCGTTCATGCATGCGTGCAGCCCCACAGCAGCTCCCAGCATTAAAAATAACACCAGATCCTTGGTTGACCTCCCAGACCCCTCATGACTTTATCTCAGACACCTCTCTGACCATCTTGTCTCCACTCTCTCCCCTCTTCCTTCACAGCACGCACATTCCCACCTCAGGATCTTCGCCGTGCTATTCCCTCTGCCTGGAACATACTTTCCCAAGACAGCCACAGGCTGGTCTCCCTCACTTTATTCAGGTCTCTGCTCAAGTGTCAGCAACTCAGAGAGGCCTTTCCTGACCATCCTGTCCCAAAGAACCCTTCCCCAGCTCTCTTGCCCCTTAACCAGCTCTACTTTTCCTCCTAGCATCTTTCACCACCAGACATGACTTGTTAATTTGCTCATTGTCTGGCCTCTACTAGGATATACCCTTCAAGATGCCAGGAACCCACATTTCTTCACTGATGTTTCCCCAGCACCTGAAATAGGGCCTCTACTACACCTAATGGGTCTCATAAGTACTTGTTGAGGAAGGAAGGAAGGGAGGGAGGGAGGAAGGGAGGAAGGAAAGAAATATTTATTGAGTACCTTTCACATGGCCTGGTGGTTAAGAACACAGGTTCTGGAACTAGGCTGCCTGGGTTCAAATTCCTGTTCCGATTATTTCCTCATCTGTAGAATAATGATTATAGTGTTCTTCTCAAAGAGTTGTTTCTTAGATTAAATGAGTTAATTTATCTACAGTACTTTGAACAGTACTTGGCATATGGTAAGTGCTCAGTAAATGTTAGCTCTAGGGCTTCTTGCGGTGTTTAAAACAGATGCAGGTCCTGCAAGCTTGCAGTCTAGCAGGGGAGGTAGACAGGTAGCAAATAAAAGCCCAGGTATACAAACTGAATTATAGTAGGTGCTGTAAACAATAGGGGTTTGGGGGTGTTCCTATAAACAATAGAGCTTGGGATGTTCCTGTAAACGACAGGGGTTTGCGGCGTTCTAAGAAGCAGACCTGATCTGCTTCATGGAGTCAGCAGTCTTCCCTAAAGAAGTGACATTTAATCCAATGAACCGGAGAAAACTAGGCAGAGGTGAAGGAAGAGTGTCCTCACAGAGAGCATGGCATGAGCAAAGGCACTGAGGTGGTGGGAGCATAGTCCATTCTTATAGGGGCTGAATAAGGCCAGTGGGCCTAGAGCCCTGGGAAGGGAGAGGGGACAAGACAAGAAGAGACTGAAGACAGAGGCCAAGACTTACAGAGATTCTGTTGCCCCCTTGGGGGGAGCCATTGATGTGTAGATGGCCCAAGAGATTCATGGGACCATGGATGCTACAATCTGAACCCTCACGTCAGTCTCTGCATTGAGAGATGGATTAGGCAGGGGAGGGATGGGGAAGTCATCCCCCCATCCCGGTACACAGTGAGGATCAAAAAATGATTATGGAAATGAGAGGGAAGGAAGAAAGGGAGGGAGGGAGGGGAGAAGGAAAGAAAGAATTTGCTTCCTCTTTTTGCCAAAAGTCTACTCATTCCTCAAAATCTCAGTTAAGTGCCACCTCCTTCAGGAAGTCTTCTTTGACTGCACTGGTAGACTTGCTCCTCTCCTGTGTTTCCCAAAACTCAGTGTAAGAAACCCTATTAAATCACTCACTGTCAACAATGACAAGAACAGCTGCTATTTATGCAGCAGCTGCTACGTGCTGCACTGTCCTCCGTACTTCACCTTTGCCCGCTTGACCTCCTCCTCCAGCTTCCACAGGCCCATCTCGCCTGGTCTTCCTCTTACCCTCCTTCTGCTCTTTCTCAGCCTTCTCTGCTGCACACGCCTTCTCATCCCCACCTGAAGGTGGGCTGTGGGAAGTCCCAGCGTCCTGTGTCCGGCCCTCTACGCTCACTGCCGTGGTGATCTCAACCTGTCTGTATCTTCACGTGTCACCTATGCAGGCAACTCAGCACGTGCATTCCTGTGCCTGATTTCTCCCTGCTGCCCCTGATCTGAGGCCTCAGCTGCCTATCTGGCATCTCCACTTCGATGTCTAATGGGCATCTCATTCTTGGTTCTCTCAAAATCCTCTACTAGCCCCCAGGCCTCCCCCATCTACCTAGAAGATGGCTCCGTCAACCCAGTTCTCAGGTTAAAACAGAAACTCTCACTTTCCTCCACGTCAGTATTCAATCACAAGGCTAGTCCTGCTGGCTGAGTAAATCTCGAAGCCTACCTTTCCTTGCCGGCTCCACTGCACATCACGGCTCAAGCTCCCGCCCTCCTGGGCCTGCATTGTTGAAGCAACCTCCCAGCTGGCCTCGTTGTCTCCACCCAGGCCCCCTGGAATTCATCCCCCAAACACCACCAAAGCACTGCTTCTGAAGCTGAAAACTGATCTGACCACGCCTGCTGAAAGGCCTCCAGACGCTCGGCCGCACTGCTATCAGAATGAAATTGACATGTCCCGTTGTGGTCAACAAGGTCCCATTCGACGGCCCCTGCCCCCTCTGCCAGGATGCTGCGAGCCCAGGGGCCCTCCTGACCTCAGACGAGCCAAGCTTGCTCACCTCCCAGGGCTCTGTCTGTGCCGCCGTCCCCCTTCCCCATTGCCTGGCTGGACCCTGCTCGTCCTTTAGGTCCCATCAAAGGCTGCTGCCTCTGAGAACACCTCCCTGCCACGGCTGCTAGGGCAGCACCTCCCTCTTACATCCGCCGCATCACCTGCTGGACCCTATGGTAGCGATTCGTACCTGAAACTGCATCCTTAACAGGCAAATCTATTCTGTCCGCCCAGGATGTGAGTGCTCAGAGCCTGAGGTCTCCTTGCTGCTCACCTGTGCCTGCAGGTACACACCTGGCACGTCAAAGGTGCTCAGTGAAGATGTTGTGACTAGCTGAACAACTGACCTGTTACCTACATGCGGTAGGTACCCCCACTGGACAGGTGAGAAAAGCCCAGGAGGGCTTCCTAACTTACCCTAACAGCTCAAAAGTGGAAGAGCTGGTGTGGCATCCCGGGCCGGTCTAACTTCAGTCTGTACCCTACACCACCACGTCATGACATCTTATTTTTTATAAGCCCTCATCCCTCACTAGCTGGAGAGGAAGGAACCTGGTGCCCACTGCTCAGAAACAGAGCAATTCAGTAGAGTCTACTTCCTGGCGTCAGGCTGGCACGAGTACAGCAAAGTGCAGGAAGGAGTTTGCTGTGCAGGCCTCGGAGCAAGAAGCTCTTGTCTGATTGCTTCTGGGAGGGCCCTCCGGAAGCGCTGGGGCAGCGGAGGAGCGGATAGTGTAGGATCAGCATTCCCAGGCACGAAGAGGCTAATCACAGACGATCATGGTCCCAAAGGTGGTTACAGCCCAATTATGGGCCAGAACAACTAATGACAGCTGGCTTAGAAGGGTGGCAGCCTCGACTGCAATGCTCACCCCACCCCAAGGCTCCCTGGGTTGGGCTGCTCCCCACAGTGGGGTGGAGACTTGGAAACCTCTTTGCACTCTGGGACTAGGGCCTCTCCAGCTGCAGAACACAGCCTGAAGCGTGGCTGGCAGAGTCCAAGCAGCCCATGCCCCAGAGCCAGCCAGCCAGGCAGACTCACCGTGCAGCCCTGTGGGCCTCTCTCCCCTCTACACCCAGGCAGGGGAGCGGGAGGAAGAAACCAGCGCTTCCTGAGCACTCAGGATGTGCCAAGAAACTCATCAGGTCCACAAGGATGCTAACCCCCAGGACAGTTCAACAGATCTCCACATTTCAGATGAGGAAACAGAGGCTCAGAGAGGCTACGTGACTTGCCCAAAGTCACACAGCTAGAGAGTTCATGGGATCTGATTCAAACCCAGGTCTTTCTGACACCAAAGCCGTGTTCTTTTCAGGATCCTGGATTCTGCAGCAGCCTGAAGGATTAAGGAATGCTTATAGTACCTGATATGAACAAAGATGTCAAAGTGCAGAGTCTGAGCCCTATCCAGATGGGTTAAAATGGCTCAATTCCTAATCAGACTCCAGAGGGTGTGGATGTTGTGGACAAAGTGACTTCTACTGTTGGGAAGTAACTGTCAGGATGGGCCATCACTACACTGGGTGAATTGCACGCACGAGAGACTGGAGGCAGGGGTCGCCCACCGTCAGTTCCCAGAGGCAGAGCCAGGTTCTGAGACAGAGGAGAGCATAGGTGGGAGAAAAGATGGGAGACAGACGGGGTGAGGGGGGAACCTGCTCCTTCTGCTGGAGGGGCATTGAGCACAAATAAACGGTCTGTTAACCCCCTTCCCTACAGCTCGCAGATAACGAGGTGCTGACAGAGCCATCTGACACCACTTCCCTCTGTGTTTTCCCACAAGGATCCTAACAACGAGCGTATTTCATATTACCTTTAAAAATTGTTCCCAAAATATCGCCCACTTCGGGCTCTCTTTCTCCCTCCCCACCCTTCCCAATATCTTGTAAGCTGTTTTCCTCCACGTAACCATGGCTAGCGCCATGACCTTGATCGGCCAGCTGGGAAGAAAAGTAGAGCAGCAGATGGATGTGAAGACAATACCGCCTCCCTGCTCAGCTAGGGGGAAGGATGCCATTAGGACACCTGTGGTGTCAGAGTGGAGGGGGTCCTTGGGGGGCAGGTGCGGAGGGCTTCTCCAGGAAAGGCTGGTCCTGCTGCAGAGTCTGGAGTGTTCTGGAAGCTCCTGGGGCCCTGCGTGACCAGAGGTTTTGGTGGAGTGCGGGGAAGGGGGAACTTTACTGTTGGTATGGTCAGGGGGCTGCTGGAGTGACCTTGAGGGTTTAAACCAAAAAGGGACCTCTTCTCCAGGGCCCCAGTTCGAGCTTCTTTGCTGCTGTGAGAAGCTGAAAGTGGAAAAAAAGTCAGTGTCCTTTAAGGCTGAGCATGGGTCCCAGGGAGCTGAGTTATGATATGTATTTGATTGGCTTGTACTCAGTCTGGACCGAGAGAGCGCCACACTCAGGATGATTGAAAGGAAGGCAGGGAGGGAGAAGGAAGGAAGGAAGGAAGGAAGTGGAGTGGGGCAGGGAGGCATCTGCTAAATACCTTCTGTCTCCTTGTCAAAAGAGTCATTTCCGGGGCTTCCCTGGTGGCGCAGTGATTGAGAGTCCGCCTGCCAAAGCAGGGGACACGGGTTCGTGCCCCGGTCCGGGAAGATCCCACATGCCGCAGAGCGGCTGGGCCCATGAGCCATGGCTGCTGAGCCTGTGCGTCCGGAGCCTGTGCTCTGCAACGGGAGAGGCCACAACAGTGAGAGGCCCATATACCGCAAAAAAAAAAAGAGTCATTTCCAAACGGACCTCCAAGGAGCACTTCCAAGAGAAGTCACTGACCCTTCAAGGCAACCTGGAGGCTGTCCCTGAAACGCACACCTATAGGTAGCAGGCTGTAGGATGTTGTCAGAGCAGGCACTTTGACATCAAGTATCGGAGAGGACAGAAGCATCCCACGGGAGCCCGCGGCTGTATTCTGAGTAGACCCACCTCACGCCCAAACTTCCAGGTCCTGGTGTGGGATTGGCCAGGGGTGAGGTCAAGACTTCCTGGGCAGGTTTTCACAGAGTCTGAGGGAGCTGAGCCCCAAACACCCCAATCCAGAGCTGGAGCAGATGACAGCCAGGGAGTGGGAGGATCAGAAACATCCTCACCCAAAGATATGTCTCCCAACTTGCTCCACGGCCTCCTGCCCCGACCCATCCACCTATGGCTCACCGCTGGGCTTCTCTACTAAACCAGTTGGGTCATTCACAAATATTGGACTCACTGCAGTAAACATCAATCACCTTTGTCAGGTAGAGGGAGGACAGGGCTCACGTTCTTCTCCTCCACAACCTGGCTACCAGGAGGTAAGTTACAATGAAAGCAAGTCTCACACCGAATTTGGCCACACACACACACACACACACACACACACACACACACACACACACACACACACATTTATTAGCAAGCACACATCATATATCACCAAGTGGGCCACACAACTTCTGCTCTGGAACTCCATAAAGCCCCAGGTCTCGTCCTGTTAGATGTTTCTTGTATGAACGATTTACCCAAGGCAGATGCAACAGTATTAGTGCAGAGTTCAGCTGAGATTCTAGAGGCAGGTCATGCACAAGAGCAGATGGACATCCTGAACCTTTAGGACCGGCTGGATTCTAAGACCTTGTTCTACAAGAGTGCCAGTGCCTGGATTGTATCCCCAGCCAATCAACACATTGCTGACACACTGCATTCACCAATGAAAAGTCACTCTACACCCATTATGCAAATGAACAACACCTCCAGTGCTGATTGGAGATAAAGACAACTGAAATGCTTGTAGTTGATCCTACGAATTGTGGACTTCTGGTTGATCTTTCAAATACTAACCACTCATGCTGGGAGTATGTACTCCTATTTGCGTTAGCTGTCTATCCTTGAGTCTAGATTAAAAGTAACATAAAAGATATGTCACATTGTCTATCTGAAGCATTTTGAAGTAAATCATAGGCTAATGCCATTTAAAGTAGAGTGAGAGCTACAAAGACGTGGCTTTGGAAGCAAGCCTCCGGAACTGGGGATGTGCTCTTCCCCTAAGGAAAGTACAGAGGCATGATGTGTAATTTAAAGAAGATTCCTTCAAGACTTTGGACTATGACTCTGAACCAGACTTGACACATGTTCATTTACTTTTTGTGGTGATTTCACAAGTGGTGATTGTGCCCAGAAAAGACTACTGAGAAGTTTACTTTGAGTTTAAATAACTACAGTTCCATTTATTAAACTGCCAAGGGACTTCTCTGGTGGTGCAGTGGTTAGGAATCTGCCTGCCAATGCAGGGGACACGGGTTCGAGCCCTGGTCCGGGAAGATCCCACATGCTGTGGAGCAACTGAGCCCATGCGCCACAGCTACTGAGCCCGCGCTTTAGAGCCCGCAAGCCACAACTGCTGAGCCTGAGTGCCACAACTACTGAAGCCCGTGCGCCTAGAGCCTGTGCTCCGCAACAAGGGAAGCCACCGCAATGAGAAGCCCGCGCACTGCAACAAAGAGTAGCCCCTGTTTGCCACAACTAGAGAAAGCCCGCATGCAGCAACGAAGACCCAATGCAGCCAATACATAAATAAATAATTAAAAATGTAAACTGCCAAGTTCTTAACCCTAGCTCTCTCTTAAGCTTTCAAATCTGCTTACAAATCTTTCTCTGTTTATACTGAGCAGATTTCAGCAACCGCTTCTAAGAAGCCTTTGAAGGATACTTGGTCCTGTTTGTAACTGTAAGTAATTAATTAGACATGCCTCAAACAATTCATAGCGTATTTATAAATGTTTTGAGTGAGTGGTTTCCCTTGGAGGGGGAGTGACTGGAGGAGACGTGGGATTGTGGGGAGAGGGGTGCTTCTGGGGTTCCAGCAATGTTAGATTTCTTGACCTGGTTCAGGCTCACCTTGTGATCTGAGGACTTTTCTGAGTGTATGGTCTATCTCAAAAGAATTCTTAGAGTCATCTGTTAGATTTCTTTTTTAATTCATTTGCCTGTTTTTAACAAAATCTCCCTGGGTACTCAACTAATTCTTTTACATCTAGTCAATTAAATGTGTATGTGTGGTGAACCTAAAATTCTCTTAAATACTCTATTTCTGAGCATAAGCTTCGTAAGATTTTAACTTAAACTCACACATTGAAGTTAACTACTCAATTATATTTTTAAATTACGATGATTAGAGTCTCGCTTTAATAGGCCAAATTATCTTAGCATTACAAGTAAGCATATAACACAAAAATAAAATACTATGGTTCTGATTCCCATAAGCCCGTCTAAATGTAACCTCATATCCTTCTGGAGTTCAAAGATGTGCAGCCATGAAAGAAAACCATTATCCCAGTTAACTGGGGCTGCGTTCCCCAAAGGGGGAAGTTATGAGCTGGCTAATTGAGGTTGCTTAGGGTAGGAAATTTCTCTTGGGATACTGGTTAAGTTCTTGCTGTTGCCCTAGAGGCCTCCCTGAACCCTGTTCCCAGGTTCTCTGTCGTGGGCTTAAAAAAAAAACAAAAACCAAGGGCTTGTCTCCCCACTCCCTGGCCCAAGCTCTGGATTCTGGTAATATACACACTCCTTAATTCATCTGCGCACGCCTACAGGAGGTTGATCACATGCTTACATTTGATTATGTCTTCATGTGTTTACACTTTTTAATCAAGATTTTTGAAGTGGATGGAATCTTCTTTCTTTTGCACTCTTAGGATGTCACAACTCTTAAAGATATTTACGTAAAATACTATTGGATTGAATTTTCTCTTCTGCTTGATCATGATAAAATCATTTTTCTGAGAGGGGTGGGGAGAGGAAAGGGAAGGGGGAGGAGGGGGAAGAATTTTAACACTCCACAGCTCAGATCAGTTTCCTCCAGCCATCAGACAGCTTCTGCTCTTCCTCTCTCCTGGCTAGAGTCCAACTCGAGCTGCTATTCCTTGCTCAAGCCCTGTTCCTTTGAAGGAAACTTCTCGGTGGAACCCAGCCCCCAACAGGCTCACCAGACATGCCCCTGCAGCCCCAGGTCCTTATACACCGAAAACTGCTCAGCAAGCGTCAGCAGCTCATTCCGTGGCAACTTGCAGGCCCACAACAGCTGAAGACATCCAGACAGGCTCTCCCTGGATGCCTCACCTCCTGCCTTTCCAGGGAAACTTCTATTTGACCACGTGCTCACATGGAGTCATCTCCTTACTCACTCCTCCGATTTCCAGCACGACTGGCAGGGAGACAGCTCCGTTAAAGTTAGGGAAACAGAAGGCATCCAATAGCCTGCGAGGCTTTAACCTGAAGAACAGCCAACATGTTGATCGAGCATTTAGTAAGCGCTGTTCTACATGTACTTGCTCATTTCATCTTTACAAGAGCGCTGTGGTGTCATTTCATTAGTCCTTTTGATGGAGGAGGAAGCTGAAGCACAGAGATGCTAGGTAATTTGGCCCAGATCACACAGCCAGTGAATAGCAAACCAGAATGGAACATGGGTCTCCACTTACAAACACTGCACACATAGCTCCTAAGCTACATGCTACTCAGTTAGGGGAGGGACCAGGCTTAGACCAGGACCAAATTGCTGAGGGGAGAGGCTCAGCTAGTTACTGGACAGAATGGAGGGCTCCAACTGTCTTCAGGGAGCAGATATGGCCGAGAAGGGGAAAGGTGAGAAAAGAGTCAGTGGAAGATGTTAAGGAGAGGAACTGGGGAAAAGCCATGTCTTCTGAAAGCCACAGGAGCTTCCCACCTTCCGGGCGCTGCACTGAGATTCATTCTGAGATTCCTTAACCTCATACTTCATGCAGTCTTTCACAGCAGTAAGTCTCTCTCTGCCCTTGTACTCTTTGCAACCCCCCCAAAAGTAAATATTGTGATTAACAATAATGAATAAAAGCAAAGGAGAAAGCCAGTGCTTAGTTTATGAACTACACATCCCCTGCCCCCTTCTTGAGTGCCCATCCGGGCAACCCCTCCCCTGGCCAGGATTATCTCATTCAATCCTCCTACCAGTGGTGCCTAAGATCTGCCCATTCTATAGATAGGGACATTGACATGGAAGTGATGCAGCTGGCTTTCCATGGAAGTCTATGAACCCAAATCACACGATCCCTAACAATTATCCTATATTACCTGTGGGGATGGTGTCAGACCTCCAGCTGAAAGTCTACGCGGGTGACCAAGGAGCCACGTCCCTTGCCCAGGGTCAGGCAAATTTGGTTTAAGTCTGCCATTTTCCAGGTAGTATCTATGGGGGAGAGCCCATATGGGGGAGGGGAGGAGGACCGACTTGAGAGGGAAATCGACTTATCCAAGGCCACACAGCAAGTCCATGGTGGCCTCAGGTCGAGAACTCAAGTCCTGTTTGTCGCTGTCTCTCTCCTGCCCCCTCCACCCCGGCGCACACGCCACACTCCTGAGACAGTTAGCCTGGGGCCGGCTGAGCAACCGCGTGCAGATTGGATTAAATGAGCACGCCTCACTCTGCCTGGCGTGCTGCTTAGCGATTGTTCTAAACCCGTGTGTGGGCTTCTGCACTCCCCCAGTCTTCTATTTCTTTCTACGCCCCCAAATGATCTCCCTTCCCCCACTCACATCCCTCTAGCACCCAGCACAGCAAGCTACACTCAGCAGGTGTTCGAGGAACGCTTGCCGAGTGGATGAGGCATCAGACCATCTGCAGGGGCCGGAGTGGGTGTCAGGTTCCCCACCCCCATCCAGCGCCAGCTCCAGGGCCCAGCATGGCCGTCCCTCCACAGGTGAGCCTCATGGGTCCCAGGCTGCCAAGGGGGCGGGTGGAAAAGCCTGGGACTTCTAGAAGGAAGGGGCGAGGAGGCCTAGCTGTGTCCAGAAAGTCAGAGGATGCTCTAGGCCAGGAAACGCCCCACACCCAGCTCTGACCTACAGCAGGGCCCTTGGGTGCCATCCTTGTCCCCTGCCTGAAAGCCCCAGAAGAATGGGAGCGCAGACCCCTCCCCAGCGGGCAGACTCCTAAGGCACGCTGCCCAGGGGAAGGGAGTTGATACACAGCTAAAACTGCCCCATTTTGAATTTAGAAACTGCGGGGAACGTGTGAGCAGTGTGGGCAGCTGGGGAAAAAAGGAGAGAAGGCTCAGGCTCAGGCTTGCTCATCAGGACAAACGGACTCCCTGGCGTCCCTCAGGTCACATGGTGACTGGGCGCGGACGGTACTAAGGATTCCCAGCACTACGGGTTCCCCACCTCTGCTGTCCCTTGAGCCCGCGGTTCCCCCACCTGGGTGTGCAGGATCACGTGGGGACCTGGCTCGCAGGCAGTTTCCTGGGCTCCAGCCCCCAGAGTCTCATCTAGTAGGTCTTGGGTAAGGCCCAGGGATTTGCATTGTCAATGAGGCTCCTTTACCCCCGTCAGGCGGGTCATTCTGGTGCCTGGTCTTTGAACCCCACCCTGGAAGCGCTTCCTTGGGTTTTGTCCCGAAAGGGTGGAAGCCCCGTGCTTATCTAGAAGAAGTTCTGCTTGCAAAGCTTGGAGGCCCCGTCCTCTTGCCTGCGGCCACTCACACTCAGGTCACCTGGTCCCAGAGTGTCTCTGAAGGCTGCTGCTGGCCGCTGGCGTGAGCCCATCCAGGACCTGAGCAGGGTGCCTGGCCCGTCCCCTCAAGGGCCAGCTAAGGGGACACACACTCTTCCCAGAGAGGCCCCAGACCCCAGGCTGGGGCTGGAGATGGAGATTCCTAGAAGGGACCAAAGAAAAGGGCCAGGAGAGCAAGCAGAGATCTGAGCTGCCCTCAGATGGGCAGGGGCGACCATGCAGGAGAGGAGGGGGAACCGGCCGTCCCTCACCCCCAGGGCTGCTCCTCTGGGCCAGCCCTGCGGGTGATGGTCACAGCTGGCAGAGCTGGGAGGGCCTGGAGATCAGCTAGCTGCTTCCTAGACGGGAGACTAAGGTTCCAGAGTGTTCATCTTGAGCACTTACGGGATTTTTGTCTGTAAACACATCCCCATAACTCACGGCAATGCAACAAGCTCTGGTCTCGGGTTCGGGAAACCGTGAACTCCAGCTTTAAATCACAGAGACCCCGGGCAGGGACTTCTCCTCACCTGGACTCACTTTTCCCACCAACAGTGAAGAGACTGATTGGGTCAAATCAGGTAAAGCCACAACTGATGGACAGCGGCCGCCTTGCGTACAGTCTGCAGGAACACAGGGGTGTGTGCGGGCTGAGAGGAGGCAATCACAACCTTGTGCAGTGTGTGCCTGGCACTGTCCTCAGCATTTAACATCTATTAGCTCGCTCAGTCCCCCACAGCACCAATGTGAAGTAGGTTTCCTTACTATCCCCACTTTACAGATGAGGAAACGGAGGCACAGAAAGGTTAGGGACCTCGCCCCAGGATTCAGTGAGTGTGTGTAGCAGAGCTGGGATTGAATCCTACGTAGTCTGGTCCTGGAGCCCGCGCCCTTACCCACCACACTGTGCTTCCTCAAACTCGACGCACGTCAGCAATCTGCCCTTGGGCACGGCAAGGACGTCAGAGCCCGCACTCATAGTCTTTGCAGCCACATTTCCTGTCTGCGGTCTGTCACCCATAAAAGCTCGCACCGACAGGAGGTGAACGGAACAAGGCCACACAGCACGTCATGGAGGATTGGAGCCCGGGACTGGCACTAGGTTCTCACATTTGAGTTCACTGCACCATTCCATGCCTCCCTGGATTCACCAGCATTTGAGTTCAAAGTCACAGGGTGCTGCTGACTATTTTTTAAAAAATACCCGCCATTCCCACCTCTAGGCCTTTGCACAGGCTGATCTCTTCCTTGAAAACATCTTTCCTTCTTCAGAGCGCATCTCAAATATCACCTCCTCCGTGAAGCTCTTCCAGATTCTCTTCCAACCGAACAGAAGCTGCCCTTGCTCTGCAGCCCCAGGCGGGGGCCTGAGTCACATCCTAGTCGCGTAACTTGCCCTGGGCCGCAGCTTCCAGGCTCTGCGTGTGCGGCATGGATCCTGGTGCATAATAGGGGCTCAGTAAGAGACGGAGGCACCAAATGGAATTGCAGCCTTCAGAATTCTGGCCTGTTTGCCATCTCATTCTCTCAAGCTTTTTTCTTAAATGGAAAAGTGAAAATGAATTCTAGGCCTGCCTATGAATAAGGATTCAAAATCACCTTAGTCACAAGAACCTGATCTTTTCTCTCCCAGAGTCTGGTCTGCTGACCAGCTTCCTTTGTCAACCAGTTTGGGGTTTTTTGTCCACACTTGGCTATAGAATTTGCAGGTCAGTCTAACCACAGAGGTCTGAACTTCCTGTCACCCCGGGCCTGTGCGTGGGGTGAGGAGACTATGAAAAATGTTCCTCTGCCCTCCAGGAAGCGCCAGGCTGACAGATAGTCTGGGCACGTTCAAGTCCATGTCCACCGGTGCTCGGAGGCCGAGGGGCACGTGGCCAGGGCCCCTGTGGAAGGATGTGTCCGGAGCCTTCTCCATTTTCTCATCGCTGGTTTTCTTCTCACTCTTCCCTAGTTAGAATAGTCCTCTTCTCTGCAGGGCCTTGCTGGGAGGGTGGACAGAGGGAGGGCGGCAGGGAGGCAGCAAAGACGGGGATCGCAGCAAACCAGGCTGAGCTGGCATCTGGAGGAGAGGAGGGGTCCTCCGGGCAGGCAGCCCCAGGCAGAGGTCCACAGCTGACTTTGGCTGCCCTGGAAAGCCATCCCAGGCAAGACGATTGTCCCGGGGCTCAGTGGGATGGCGCCTCCTCTGGGAAGCCTGCTCTGGCCCCCCAACTGCATTAGGGCCCCTCCCTGGCGCTCCCACATCCCCTGTGTCCCTCTGTCGTGGTGCTGACTGCCCACTGCTGTGACTGTTTATTGCATACCTTTCCCCAGGAAACTGGGCGCTCCTAGAGGGAGGAGACTTGTCAGATCCTGAGCAACCAGCAGAGGGCCCAGCAGAGTCAGCATCAGTGAGTGAAGGAATGAACGAACGGTGTAGACCCTGGGGATGGGCCTTACAGGGCATGTGGGTCTCTGCTGGGAAGAGCCATGTGTTCTTGCTCTTTGTACTTGGCGTGTGACGATCACAAGTGCTGTCTATTCTTCTCCCTCCTACTTCATCTTCCAAACTCTGATGCAACACCACATCTACATACACACATACAAAGCACACACTTCCACACAAACTACAGACACATATACAGTTATACACACACAGACTTACCCATAGACTCTAGACAAAGAACACTTACACACAGTAATACAATAATACCCATACACCACACAAACAAGAATACACACGCACACACAGCAAACAACACCTACATCCTTGCACACATAATCCCACAAATAATACCCACACACACATAGGCAGACATATACTCATGAACATGCAGACACGCCACCCCCTCGAGGACACACACTCTGAATGAAGTGCTTATATTACTTCTCTTCCATCTAAGGATTTGTTTCTTTGTCTTTCTTTTCCCATAGATCTTGCTTTTCACCTGCCAACCCTTATTGAGAACCTGCTCTGTGCCAGGTACTACATATAAAGATGAATAGAGCTCAGACCTGCCTCCAGGAGCCTCCCAGTCTAGTGGAAGAAGCAGACACAGAAAGTGACAAACGTAAGCTGGTGTGATCATTCGATTCAGGAACTATTAGTCGAGTACTCACTGTGTGCTGGACTTGTTCTGGGCTTTGGGAGTACAGAGGTAAGTAAGGTCTTACCTTATCTTTGAGTCTTACCTTACTTACCTTACTTACCTTTGAGTCTTCCTCGCTTCAGAGAAGTTCCAGGCTGGAGGGGAAAGAGATGGACAAAGATATAAGTATAATATCTCACTATAACGTACACAGAACAGTGGGACCTCAGAGAGAGTGAATAACTCTGTTGAAAGAGAATCAGGGAGGGCTTCACAGAGAAGGTGGCACTGGACTTTGTAGGATGAAGAGGAGTTCACTGTGATGACCTGATTCTGGAGCAGGTTGGCATTTGATGCAGAACAAAGGCAGAGACCTCAGAGGAGTCGATCAACAGTTCTGTGGGTCTGGATTGTAATGAGGAGTGTGTGTGTTTGGGGATGGAGTGAGAGCGATTGGGGAGGTCTGAGGTTAAAGCTGAGGCTGAAAAGGTAAACAGAGGCAGAGGCAGAGACCAACATCTCCATCTTACAGCTGAGGAAACCTGAGCCTTGAGGAGGGAAAACTGGCCTCTGTTGGACTCTTTCCTGCTCTTAGGGCCTGCAGCAAAGCCCTCTGCCCATTCTCTCCCAATGAGACGAGGCTGCTTGCTCGTAGCTGAACAAGTTAAAAGCTCAGGGCAGGCAGGGGGCATTATTATTGGTTGTGATGATTATTTTCTAAAGTCCAGCTTGGCAGGGTTTCTGCCTCGAATAATTAGCAGCCCAGCAGGCCCCAGGCTGGGGTGATTTGGGCCTTTGAGGCTGAGCTGCCCCCAGCCCTGGCCCGGGCCCCCTGCCCCGCCGCTGATTGGTGGCTGTAGGCCTCAGTCGGTCAGCTGTGTCTAGCAGCTGGAACCCCTCCCCTTGGGGATCCTCATTCTCTCCCCCCGACCCCACTGTCACTTCCTACGGTTCTTACCATGATGTGTCCACCACTGCCGCCCTCTCGTTAGCTGACCTCCCCCCTTCCACCACCAATTCTTTATCCTCAGGCGATTAGCAGCTAGCTCCCTGCGCCTCTGAGGTTTCTCCTTCCCTCAGTCTGTGCTGGCAGAAGGGGCTGAGTCATTTTCCTGAAATGAACGTTGCCTGAGGATGTGGCCAGCGCCCTCTGCCCTCCCCCTCCCCCAGAGCTGGGTGATCTCAGGTAAGCCACTTCACCTCTCTGAGACTCAGTTTCCTCCCCTGTAAATGGGGGTGTTCATCCAACTGGACGGTGAGTGCAAGGAGCTCACACTTGGACAAGTCTCTCGCCCACTCTGGGCCTCAGTTTCCCCCTTTGTGAAACATCGGGGAAGGGTGAAGTCAGAGGTCGAAAACTAGGGGTGCCTGAGCGACAAGTTCAACCAGCCATTTCTTCCGGCCAACATCTTGTTTTCCAAAAATTGCAACTCCAACGCGTACCCCAGTGTGGCCCAGCCGCGCCATCTCCTTCTGTCTCACTCCAGCTACCTTCCACGGCCTCTGAAGTCACCTGAGTTTGAGAGTCATGGATTAGCCGGTCTCAAAGCTGCCACGAAGCCCCGCTCTAGGTTTCTGTGGCCCTGGGGTCATGGGACAGGCCAGGGAGAGACAGCTGTGCTGGCACAAGAAGCCAAATACCGTCAGCCAGCTGCCCAGCGCAGAACTGCTCATCCATGGCCCTCCTTCCCCATCCAGACCCTCCTTCTCTCCCCGGGACCTTTGCCCCAGCCACCTCACCCCCTTCCAGCCCAAGACCCCCCTGTTCCTATCCCAGCTTGTGTCAGTGGGATTTCTCTGAAAAGACCAGGATTTGACCATGCAGTCCTTTTGCTGGACCTCACCACCAATTTGCCCCCAAGTCCTTGCCTGGCATTCGATGCCCCCACGATCCAGCCCCACCTACCTTCCCAGACTCATCACCCTGACCTGCACCCTCACACTCCATTGCCTGGGTGCCCTCCTCCCCTTACATCCACATCTCTGCGCTTTGCATAGGCTGATCCCTCTATCTGGAACTCCTTCCCTGCCCTCGTCACTTGGGAAAGGCTTCAAAGCCTTCTCCGAGGTTGCCTTTTCTAGGAAGCTGTCCCTGCCTGCACCCAGGGGGAGGAAGGGAGTGCCCCCTCTGGACACCCCTCGGCTACAGCAAGTACCAGGAGGTAGTGAAGCTGTATCAGCCCCTCCTTATTACAACGTTTTCAACAAACTTTATGAACATCCACTCATCACCTAACGCAGCCCCACCTCGAGCAGGACAGCAGACCTGCCCCGCCCCAGTCACCTTGTACCTTCGGAGCCCAGAAAGGAGGCTGGAAACTGGCCGTAGATGATCAGCTAATGTTTGCTATAGGAACAAACAACAAATCAGTGTGGCCAGCACTGCCTGCCCGACCCTAACTCACATGAAATGCGAGAGGCCCGAAGATGGACACTTGTAAAGCCCCCGCCTCAGAACAACGATCCCCTCCCTCTCCCCATTTGTAAGGACCTTACCATTTACAAAACACTTTGACCTCCTTGCCAAGCGTCCCCTGCAGATAGCACAAATCTGTCATCCATCATCCCTGTGTCGCAATTAGGCCCAGAGAAGCAGGACGCTGCTGGAGCCCTCCGCGCCCCGCCCCACCTCGCCCAGCTGCCACCCTCCTCCTCAACGTAGCTGGCCATCTCTGTCTTGTTCTTGTTGCTTAGTATGAATATAAATCCGTTTCTGTATGTCTCTTTGTCTTTCTGTGTTTCTCTCTGCCTTGCCTCGATGTTTTACGTCTAGCTTCATTTCTCCAGGCTCCCACCCACTCTTCTGTATTGCCGATGCCCCCCACTGCCCCGGTCACGCTCAGTCTCTGTCTCTGGTTCTGTCCCTTTTCCTGAGCTGTCTGTCTCCGTCTGCCTTTCTCTCCATAATTAGCCTCATTCTTAGCTTTTACTCTCAGGCCCCATGGGGGGATGGGGGCGGGCAGCAGGACCATGGGGGAACCGTCTTTCCAGCACGCAGAAAATGGGCCAATTAAAGCCACAAGGCTGCTCAGGCAGCCGACAAGGAAGCAAAAATAGCCCCAGGCGGGTCTAGCTGGAAAGATAAACAGAGAAAAAGGGAAAAAGGGCAAAATGAAGGCTGAGTCCGAAGATCCTTCTTGGCCAGACCTCGAGGGAGGCCAGACCCGGGGGATGGGGGGGGGGGGGGGGGGGGATGGGGGGGGGGGGGTTGGGGGGGTGGGGGGGGGCTTGGATTCACGCTGCTGCTGGGCATGGCTGCTTCATCCTCCAGCCCAGCAGGAGCCTTCCTCCCACCTGGAGGCAGCCTTGGAGCTGCCAGACCTCCCAGGGCCTCCTCCCAAGTGCAACTGTCCCACTTCACACCTTCTGGAGGTGGTGGCAGCTGCCCCTCCAGCCTGTGGGGATGCAGGGAGCTGGGAGGGGGGAGGCGGAGGCCCATCTAAGGCCTTCTCACTCGTGCCCTTCCATCCCCAGGAAACCAGCGCCTGCTCTACCCGAGGCACTTCTGAGCTGGGGTTGGAACGGTGATAGAATGAGCACCACAGGGGCTCCCCTGGCGGCCCAGTGGTTGAGACTCCTTGCTTCCACTGAAGGGGGCTCGGGTTCCATCCCTGGTCAGGGAACTAAGATCCTTCATGCCCCATGGCGCGGCCAGAAAAAAAAGCACCGCAAATAGTCTCTCTTCCGAGGAGCTCACAGGTCAGTGGGGGAGCTGGATAAACAAACAGGCAGCAACATGTGTGGTCAGGCAGGGAGGGGCCCTTGACTCAGCCTGGGAAGTGGAGCAAGGGTCCCCAAGGAATTCATATCTGCCCCCAGTGGTCAGTAGGGGCTGGCGACTGTCTCAAACGGAGGAAAACACAGGGACATTCAAGGAAGTATACAAAACCCCATGAGGCCTGGGAGGAGTGAGGAGATGTCTTGGGGGGGGCGGTGCTTGTAGTCCAGGACAAGAAGCTTAGAATTTGTGCTCAGGGCACTAGGGAGCCATGATGGGCTATAGGCAGGGGAAGGGCACCATGCAGATTCTGCTGCCTGCAGGGGAGGGGAGGATGGACAAGGCCAGGCCAGGTCCACCAGGGAAGAGGCTCCAGGCCCTAAAGTGGCAATGTAAATGCTAAAATAAACATAAAACAAACAAACTTGTTAGATGAATGAGTTCCTCAATCTGTCATTCCTCAGCTGGCCTCCGAGGCTGGGGCTGTGGTCCTAAGCGCCCTCCCTAACCTTCTCCCTGCTTCTCCTCTTCCCACTGCCTTCCCACCAGCCTGCTAGATTCCCTAGACCTGCCCAGATTTATCCCACCTTTGTGTCTCTGCTCATCTGATGGCTTCCTTCTAGAATGCTCTTCCTTCGCTCTCACATATCCAAATCCTACCCCTCCATCAAGATACAGTTTAAATGACCCCTCCTCCACGCAGCCTTCCCTCCTCAGGAAACATTATCTGGGCCTCTCTCAGGGCACAGGCCAGTTTGTAATTCTGTATCATTTTTTGCAGCCTGCACTGGGAAGTCAGAGCATCACCAAGGCTGAAATCTGGGTCTGATTCAACAGTCCTCAGGACTGGGCCTGGCCCAGAGAGAGGTCGCCATGAAAGTTTAATGAAGGAAGGAAGGAGGGAAGGAGGGAGGGAGGGAAGAAGGGAGGGGAGGAGAGAGTCAACATTTATTGGGTCACCATATGTGTGTGAGGCTTGAATTGCTTAGCTTCTTCGGGGTGATCCATTTCTCTGCTGTGTCTTTCACTCCCTGCTTAGTTTCTGACTTGCTGAGTCTGACCTATATTCTGATGTTCCCATCAGAGATCCTGATTTTTTTTCCTTCCCTAAAATTTACTACAATTTCAACCTCATAGTTTCTGCCTAGCTACAGAAATAGATGGATGGATGGATGGATGGATGGATGGATGGATGGATGGATGGATGGATGGATGGTTGGATATATAGATAATTGCGTGGATGGAGTGAATGATCAAATTAATGACTAAGAGGAAACCATTTAAGAACAATTAATTTTAAACTATAAGTGACGTGATACCAGCATTTGGTGGACATCAATCAAATTCTGGCCAGGTAGTCATTTATTCACCTGACACTAAGCACCTCCTTTGTGTCAAACGTCAACGGCAGACCCTAGGCATCCAGTAGTGAACAAATAAACGTGGTGCCTGCCGTCGCAGAGCTTAGAGTCTAGCGAAGGAGGCAGACAGAGAAATTGCCAAGGTGACACAGCAGGATAAGCATCGTGATGGAGAATACGTGGGAAGCTATCCAAGCAAAGAGAAGGGGCATGCATCCCTCACGCATTCAGGAGTATCAGGGAAGGCTTCCAGGAGGAAGTGACATCCAAGCTGTGCAAGGAGAGACTGATGAGTAAAGGGTAGGAAGGGTAAATGAGCCTGGCAGAGGGAACGGCGTGTCTAAGGGGCCAGGAGGAAGAGAGTGCAGGGCAGATTTTGTTTGGGAAACTAGAGAAGGCCAATCAGACTGAAGCATAGAGCAGTGGGGTGGCAGATGAGCAAAGAAGAAAGACAAGAGCCAGGTCTCTTCGGGCTGTGGGCTCTGGAGGAGTTTGGTCTCTGCCCTAAGAACAGGGGATCCCCCCGGAAAAGTTCCAAGCAGGGAGACACCTGACCAGGGATTCACAAAGACTATTAACTGAATAACCTCTCTCGAAATTCCTTCTGTTGATGCAAAGAGATTATTTTCTTCTGATGTTTTCCTGTAAATAACATTGTGCTATAAATCATCTGGGAAATTAAAAAGCAGGAAATCTTGTACTGTTTTTCTTGGCAATGAAAAATCAAGAAAACGAAAACAGAATTCACCTCTTACCCCCAATTTGAAGTTTCTCATTGACCAAGCTGAAATTGCTCTATTTCCATTTTATCTAAAAATGACTTCATTTCATATTTCTAGCCCCAAAGTTTAAAAGTTCAGTAATTAAAGCTTATGCTTGTTAAAATAATATCAAGCTTCACTGAAGAAAAATAACCGGAATGCCAGCGTGTGTTCTTCTGGTTAAATAATACATTTTCTGGCTTGGATCCCTTTCAGGAACCGTTCATTCTCAAAGTGCTCACAATAGCTCTGATTAACCTACTGAGAGGAGTATAGTTCACACGCTACGTAAACGACTGCTTCAAATAGCTTAGGTAAATACAATCGTAAAAGTACCAATGGATTTTCAGCTGTAGCTGCAAAAGTCAACAGAAAACAGGAAAGAAATCGCTGTGTAAAAACACAGCAGGTGCCTGTCAAAAGGAGACCTATGCCCATGTAGCCTGCAGTCAGCACCCTCCACCCACACACCTGGTAACCCAGGACCAGGTGCGTGCGATAGGTGGTACCTCCTACAGACGGCCATGGGTAGGGGAAGCTGTGTTCAGAAGGTCATTTTTAGACCTGAAGAAGGAAAAGGTGCTTGCCGTTAGAAGCGCCAAAGAAAGGATGGTCCAGGCAGGAGGAACAGCAGGTACCAAGGCCCAGGGGCAGGAAAAGATTTAATGGAGATCAAAGCAGACGCTCTGGAATCCCCGTGATGTCACTGCCTTGCTGGGGGAATGCCGGATCCTCACGCGCGCCCCACGTGCTCCTCCCATCCCTTCTGTGCCTTGTCTCTTCCTTCCTAAGTAGGAGAAGGGGGGATCCCAAGGATGTTCAGGAGCTGCCTCCTCCTGTGCTGGCCCTGCCATCCTCCCCCCACCTCCTCTCCATCTTGCCCTCTGGCTGAAGGACGGAAGGAAGGAAGGAAGGAAGGAAAGAGAGAGAGAGAGAGAGGGGGGGGGGGGGGAGAGAGAGAGAGAGAGAGAGAGAGAGGGAAAGAAAGAAGGAAAGAGAGAAAGAGAGAAAGAAAGAAATAAAGAAAGAGAAAGAGAGAAAGAAAGAAAGAAGGAAAGAAAGAAGGAAGGAAGGAAGGAAGGAAGACAGAAAAAACCCCCAGCAGTTTAAGGACATCGGGTCTCTAAACAAACACTCAAATATTTCTTCTCCCCAAGGGAGGTGGCACCGGGGGGGGGGGGGGGGGCAGGGATGCGAGTGGGTGGGCAGGGTCCTGAATGGGGAGGGGGCAGTTCGCTTGCCCAGACTCCCTCCGTCCAGGGGGGTCTTGCCCTCAGGCCCTAAGAGCCAGCCTTGAGGATGTTCTGCTGGTCTCAAGCCAAGTGGTACCTTGAATAAGTCTATTTATTCCCTGGGCCTTCAGCAGGGATATGACTTCTGTTTTCTTGTTATATTAACATTTTTATTTGTACTTTTTATTGTGAAACATTATATACATGTAAGATAATTTATATAACATATGCATTTTTTAAAAGAATATTATGTTCCCACCGCCTCTGCGGCACCCATCCCCACTACTCTCCTCTCCACTCGGGTCCTTGTGCTCTGGTGCCCGCGTCACCCTCAGCGCCTGCGGAGGGGAGGGGACCCCAGGGTGCACTCCAGGGCGCTGGGCAGGCGCGTGCTAGGGCTAACATATTGCATGTTTTAAACAATAATATGGGGCTTCCCTGGTGGCGCAGTGGTTGAGAGTCCGCCCGCCGATGCAGGGGACACGGGTTCGTGCCCCGGTCCGGGGGAATCCCATGTGCCGCGGAGCTGCTGGGCCCGTGAGCCATGGCCGCTGAGCCTGCGCGTCCGGAGCCTGTGCTCCGCAACAGGAGAGGCCACAGCAGCGAGAAGCCCGCGTACCGCAAAAAAAAAAAAAAAAAAAAAAAAAAAAGAATAATATGCTTACTTATAAAATAACAAACAAACAAATGGAGTCCTAATATTCACCACTAACCTAAGAAACACTGCCAGTGCCTTCTGAGCTCCCCGTGCGCCCTGCCCCTCTGCTCACCGCACCCCCCGACCCCGTTTGCCCCAGTTACCACTGGGCTGAATGCTGTGCTCTTGAAGCCAACCAGCCAAAGACTCAGGAACACACTGTGGTAGGAAAATGTTAGGTTTCTTAAGCCCGTAGCTGCAAGGGAACACAGCCCAGGGAGAGCCCTGGGGTTTCTTGGTGAGGGGGGTTTGGAAATGGATGATCCCAAAGGAGGGCTGTGGAAGCAGGTCCAGTCTGGACTGAGTACTTTCCAGAACTCGGCACCTGATCACCTTGATCTAGGAGGCTGGAGGGTGAAAGCAGGGCTGGGGTTGTCCTGGTGAGGGAGCTGCACTGGCTCCGAAAGGCCGTGTAGAGGAGGGTGCCATGTCACTCGTGGGCTTGCAGAGTGGCCCAGTCATGTCTTATGCTCAGCACAGCTTACGGTTCTTTGGAAATGTCATCCATTTGTCAGCACAGTTTCTCATTAATTAGTGTTAATCATATCCTTGCTTTTCTTTGTAGTATGTAGGTATATGTATATTATATATTTATGTATGGCTAAACAAGATGTTTATCACCATCGCGATCACAAGAACCACCATCACCACCTCCATCTCCATCACCACCACCATCACCACCATCATCACCGCTATCATCACCACCTCCATCACCATCATCACCACTATCATCACCACCTCCATCACCACCATCACCACCTCCATCACCACCTCCATCACCATCATCACCACCATCACCACTATCATCACCACCACCATCACCACTATCGTCACCACCTCCATCACCACCACCATCACCACTATCATGACCATTTCCATCACCACCACCATCACCACCTCTGTCACCACCACCATCACCACCACCATCACCACCTCCATCACCACCTCCATCACTATCACTACCAATAAGTAAAAGCCCTCCAACCTACACAGGCAGCCTGAGTGGGAGGTCATGTTTGTTCTGGATGTTTCATGTGTGCGGGTGTGGTTCTGTGTATATGATGGGATGATTGTTGGGGGTGAGATGGGGGAGGCTATTTAAAGAGTTTGAGGCTGAGCAGCCCTGACAGCCGAGAGGCTGGCTACAAAGACCTGGACCCTCCTCACTGAGCACCTACTGTGTTCCTCTCCTTGTCTTTCAACCTCTATGAAGGCTGAGGGACTGGGCTGCCAAACAGGTGTGGGGACTGAGAGTTGGACCAGGGCTGGGACTGGCAGGGGACCAACAGCAAGGCTCTGATCCACCATATTCTGGCTCCCAGAAGTTTACTGTCTGGCTTCTAACAACTCTGCCTTGGTGAGCCTCAGTTTTCTCATCTATAAAATGGGAATAACAGTAACAAGTCTGAATGGACTGTGGTGAGGATAAAGTGCTGTGCAAGTGGCTAGCATGTAGTTGGAGCTCAGTGAACTTGAGTCCCTTGTTCCCATCTGTGGAAGGTCACCACTCTCTCTCCTGACCCCTGATGCTGGACAGGAAACTGGAAGCTCCCGGAGAGCCCAGAGCGGATGTGACCTTCCACCCAGGCTGCTCTTCAGTGTCCTCTGATCCCGTCCTGTGCCCAGTGGCAAGGAGAACCCTCGGAGAGCAGGGTGTGGGCAGTGCGAAGGTGGGGGAGGCCAGGAGGCCAGGAGAGGGGAGGAGTCCTGACGAGGAAGAAAGAAAAAAGGCAGGAAGAAAAAAAATGTGGGAGGAAGGGAGGGAGAGAGGAATGAAGGGGAGGGAGAGAGGAATGAAGGGGAGGAAGAAAAGATGCTGGGGAAGAGGAGTAAATGACAGAGAGAGGAGGGGGGCAGGGAGAGAGCAGGGAAGAAGGGGAGGGAGGAGGGGGGAGGGAGAGAGCAGGGAAGAAGGGGAAGGAGGAGGGGGAGGGAGAGAGCAGGGAAGAAGGGGAGGGAGTAGGGGGGAGGGAGAGAGCAGGGAAGAAGGGGAGGGAGGAGGGGTGAAGAAGGGGGGGAGGAGGGGGGAGGGAGAGAGCAGGGAAGAAGGGGAGGGAGGAGGGGGGAAGAGGGGGGGAGGAGGGGGGAGGAGGGGGGAGGGAGGGAGGGGAGGAAACTGAGCAGAAGGCACTCGGTGCTCAGCGTCCCAAGAAGAGTCTCAGGCAAGGCCCCTAGGCCACCCAGTCCAGCCACCAACCCAGGCAAGGGGGAGGGCTGGGGGACCCTGGGTGTGGGGCTGGGCAGGCTGGCCTTACCAGCTGCCTAACGACCCCCTCCCCTCCACCTGCTGCCCCAGTGGGATCCTATCAACTTACCATGTCGTCCACTGGGAACAATGGGGAGCTGTCAGGAGCTGTGTCATCAGCCACTTCCCCCAAAGGAGGTGACAGCAACGTCTCCCCATCCTGGGCCGCAGGGCCAGCTGTCAGCCCAGTGGGGGAGGGCCCAGCAGCTGGGCCTCCCTCTGTCATGGCTCCTCCCTCTTGGTGCCCCTCCCCTCCCCTCTACATCCTCCAGGTCCCTCTCCCCAGGGGGTCCCCTACATTGGGCTGCTATTTGCTCATAATGGGGGAGGGGGCAGGCAGGGGAGGAGTAGTGCAGAGAGCACGAGGGCGTCAGGACATGTGTGTTTCAGTCTTTGTCATTGTGGCAGAGATGACCAGCTGTCCCTCATTATCTGTTCTCCCCTTCATCCTGATGAATTACCACCCCTAATTTTGGGCTGGGCACATGGCTGTCCTGAGTAAAGACCACAGTTATCAGGCTGCTTTGCAGTTAGCTTTGGCCGCATGACTAAGTTCTGGCCATAATATAAGTGCAACACCTGGGCCACATCCTTTTTGGGAAGGGCATGTTCTTTTTCAACCCTCTGCTTTTCTGCTCTGGAATGCAGACATTATGACTGTAGATGGGGCAGCCATTTTGGGTCATGAGGTGAAAGTTGTATGTTGAGGACGGCAGAGCAAATTAGCAGGTACCTGGGTCCCCGATGATCGTGGAGCTGCTGTACCACGCCAACCCTGTATGCTTACCTCTCTTAGTTTACTGGACAGAGAGATAAACGTATTTAAGCCATTGATTTGGGGGCCTTTCTGTCACTTACAGATATACATAATCCTAATTGATAGAGTCTCTAACTTGTGATACGACCTTGGGCAAGTCACTTTCTGCCTCTGGGTCTCAGTTGATCTCTTTGAACAATGAGAGTTTTGGACTTATAGAGCATCTCCAAGGACCCATCCTGTCCTGACATTTTAAGGTTCACTGCTGGGGTTAAAGGCCCTGCCTAGTGAACTGACTTTACAGAGTAATAGGAGACTCTGGAAAATAGAAAAGTCACCAAGAGCTGAAGGCCCATCAAGACTGGAGAAGGTAAAACAAGTAAGTGCTTCACCAGAGCTCACGAGCCTTACCTAATCAGGCCCTGCCCACCCCTCCCACCTCATCTCCTGTGACCCCCACCCCCCTTACTGCCTACACCCCGGCCGCGCTGGCCTCCTTTCTAGGGCACCAAGCTTGCATCCACCTCAGGACCTTTGCACGTGCTGTTCCCTCTGTCTGGAATGCTCTTCCCTCCAGATCTTTATTCAAGCCCCTGCTCATTGTCATCTCCTCAGAAAGGTCCAGCCCAATTCCCCTACCTTATATTGCCACCTTTCACTCCCTAGCACAACAAAGTTTAAAGATTTTATAGCACTTACTGACCTCTAAAATTTTCTTGTTCATTATTTGCTTCTTTTTTCTGACTTTCTCCAGCAAAATATAAACTCATGAGAGAAAGACCTGCCATGTTAACTGCTATATCACCAGGACTTGGAATAGGACCTGGCATACAGTAAGTGCTCAATAAGTACTCAAAGAATAAATACAGGTCATGCTGGAAGGACGAGAAGGGAATTGGCATTGACTGAGAACCTACGCTGTGCCAGGCACTGTGCTGCACGCTTCATGTGAGTCATCTCATTCACTTGTCTTAACACTCTCAGTAGGACTTGTTATTCCCATTTTTCAAACCTGGAAACTGAGGTCCTCAGATGATGGTGACTCAGTCTCAGGTCCCAGATCTCTAAGCACTAGGGCTGGGATTTGAGCCCAGGTTCCCTGGATGGAGCCCAGTGGGTTTTCATGATTCTGGCCAGGCCTGGCCACATGCTCTGGGACCAAATGGCATCCTCAGATGTCCCTAATGCCTCCCATGTGCCCCATCCTCTCACCCCGCTTGCTAAGCAGCTCCCTGTCACCTCCCAGGCAGCCACTTCACTGGCTTTGATTTTCAGCATCTTTTCCGTCATCTTCCGAGGAGACTGTGCTCTAAGCCTGCAGCATCACAGAGGCACTGGATTCCAGCGATGCTTCTTCCCACTCTGAAATGTGAGGACTGGTTCCTTCAGGAGGGAAAAAAGCACATCCTCTGCCAGGCCCGCTTCAGGAACTCCTGTCTGATCTTCATGGCCAACCCTGGCAGGGAAGCAGCTCCGTGACCTTGCTCTGGTCTCCTCTGCCCTCCAAGCCTCAGTTTTCTCATCTGGAAAGTGGGGATAACGATGATACAAATCTGGCAGTGTGCTTGAGGGGTAAATGGGATGAAGGTGGGGCAAGGGGATTTCGTTTTAAGGTTTACATCAAGGAGATTTCCTGCATCTAAATAAAAACACCTGATCTCCATCCTGTGGGCAACCCCCATACCTCTGATTATGGCATCCTGGTGTTATAACACATCAACAGCTCACCAATTTAAAGACCACCCTCTATCCTGAGTCCTCTCCCTTCCTGACTATGTGGTCTTAAACAACTCCCTTCACCTAGCTGAGCCTCAGTTTCCTTATATGTAAACTGAATAGGTTGGACTAGAATCCACTCCAGCTCTGAAATTCTAAAGCTTCTTTATCAAAGGAAAGTCTGAGAGATAATAGCTATTACTTAGTGAGCATTTATTATGTGCCAGGGACAACTGTCAGCCCTTTTACCTGTATTGTCTAATTTTGTCCTCACAATAACCCTTGAAGAAGGTGTTATTATTCCCGTTTAACAGCTGAGGAAACTGAGGCTCACGGACGAGAGAAATCACACAAGGTCCCACAAGGGTGGTGGGATTCTCACTCGGGCGTCTGTCCAAAAGTTTGTAATATTTTACTCCACTGTGTGCATGAGATTTGAATTTATTTTCACCCCCATTTTTTGACCAGTGTTTACCTGCTTTGTCTGCTGCTGAGGACAGGACTATCAGGAGGTTGCCAGGGCTTGGGACCACCTGTAGATGAGACAAGCAGTTTGCAGAAAGTATGGAGCTGGCTGGCTGGCAAGTGGGGCCACAGCTTGTGTTCCAGTCTCTTTATTAGTCCAGGTATCTGGGTGATACATCCAATTTTGGAGGTGCCTGCGATGGTGGCAGGGGATGGGGAAGGGGCGGATATGACAGTTCTCCAAGGAATCCTGAAAGCAGGGGAAAGAGCTACACAGGCAACATCACGTCATTTGCAAAGGTGCCAGGGAAATGTCAGAGTAAAATGTGCTGGCTGAGATCTGGGAATGAAAAATCCATTCCTGGCTTCCCTGAAGCAAATCCCTGCACTTCTCAACATCCACCTCAGACAGAGGATTAGTCACTTGGCAGTTCTCTTCAGCACCATGGACAGTACCCCAGATCTGCCTTCCGGGTACCCACCCAGGCCTCAGTGTGCCAGGCACAATGACTGGCACCATGGCCAGTGGAAGGGACACTTTTGCTCCCACATCCCTGGGAGCCTACCATCTGGTTCCAGGGAGAAGACTTACATCGGGGAAAACCCATTCACACAGTGCTGGGCGTTCACTTGTGCTGCAAAAGGACCCTCCCAGCCAATGTTGCACTTGACTTCCATTCATGCATTTGGCTGTTACTGAGCAAGCTGCTGTGTGCCTGGTTCTGCACCAGATACCGAGGAGGAAGACTGCAGATGAATAAAGATGGTACTTGCCCTTGAAAAGCTTGGGGCTAGTGGGGGAGACTGGGAACCAGCGATTACAGGACAGATAAACAAAATGATTGCAAACAGCCTCACTAATGATGTGCCGGGCATGGCCCTATGACACAGGATGATGTAAATGAGCTAACTACCGTTCTCAGTTCCATTGTACAGGGGACTTGCCCAAGGTCACATGGCGATGAAGAGGCAGAGCTGGGATTTGCACCCAGGTGGTCAGGCTCTAGAATCTGCGACTTAAACCACTACCACAGTCTGTAAGGTAGTAGCAGGGAAGCATTTGGATGAGCCTAGAAGGAGGCGGTGGAGAATTCCTGGAGGAGGTGACAGCTGGGCTGAATTTTCCTAGTTGAGGAGAAGTGAGGAAGCAGAAGAGAGAATAGCCCATGTGAAGCCACAGAAACATAGCATCCCATATTGGTTCCTGTGGCTACAGCAAAGAGGGTGGGAGCAGGGAGGTGTTGGAAGAAGAGGTTAGAGGGGTCCCCAAAGGCGGGACCCTGGGGAGCATTGTACTAAACTAGGGAGTTGGGCTTTATTCCGAAACTCTGTGGAGACAGCAAAAGGTTTCAAGTATTGAAGGCAGATGATCAGATTTGTCCTCTGGAAAATGGCTGGCAGTGCACGCGGGGGTGGACCGGACGGGGACCACTGGAAGGTGGGATGTCCAGCCAGGGAGCTGCTGCAGAACACCAGTTGTTCTGCAAGGGGGGACTGCGGTGGGGCAATGGAGTGGATGGTATGACCACAAGAGCCCTTGAGGAGGACGATTCATGATTAAGACCACAGGCTCTGGCCCCCCGTCTCCTGGTTCATAACCAAGACCAGGAGTGAGGAAGCAGCAGCCGAAGACAGCTCACCTTCAAGCTCATGCGCTTTGCTCACAAGTCCTTCTTGCTCAGGGCCCACTTACTCTTACTTTACATACAATTCCAACAGAGTTAAGGCTCTGAGTCCCAAATCCACAGCAGATTAGAAGGAGAAAGTTCTCCAGGATGGGAGAAGAACTGTTAAGAGGCAGGTACACTGAGAGCAGGGAAGAATGATAGCCAACATTAAGAGACCAATGTGCTTTTCTAAAAAGCACAATAAAGTGGCATCATTTGGTAGATTTCAAAAGCAACAATACAACTTACATTAAAGGATACTCTATTTAATAACGTAAGGAAATAGATTATATATGTAAAAACATTTTCATCCAAAGGCGAAAATGAAATTTGAAAGTTTGAGTGATTAAAGGAGCAAACCCTTAGCTGTGCAGATTGGCCACTCGCTCCTAGGATCCAGGGGACTGAGTTTTGTGCCTTGCATGTTCAGGGTACCTTTCAGAACCCTATCCTATCCATGAGCTTACCTGGTCCTCACACCCATTCCATGAGGGAAATAGGCAGAGAGGCCATGCCCATGTCACAGAGGAAGAAACTCGTGCCTGTCTTTTCACAGTCTGTCCAAACAGCTCTTCATCTTTGCGCTCCGGCTTGGAGCGCAGGTGTCCAGACTGGTAGCCCAGAGCTCTCAATCAGTGCCCGCCCCCCCCCCCGTCTGCCTCCCCTTTTCTCCCCCCCCTTCCAAGACAGACCACACCCCCAACCCCCAACTCCCCGCCCCCGCCCCCCCCACCGCAGGTGCTCAACACATGCTGCTGCCGATTGGCTGGTGAGATGGCCCTGAGCAGCAGCCCTCTCCTCCATAGGTCTGTGTGGGGTGACGTCATATTCATTTGCATATCCATCAGCCAATCAGCATCCACCCTCCAGCAGGCAGTCCATCTCTGTACGGACCAAGCCCTCTCACTGAGACTGAGTTCCCCCCACAACTTACAACCGTGACAGAACCACCTTTAATCCAATACTCACAGTGCCAGGCCTGCACTGTGAGTTTTGTGCGTGTTCCCTCGCTGAATGTGCACACCTGCGTGAGGTAGGAACTGTTCGTATTCCCATTTCTCAGATTAAGATACTTCCGAAGTTTAAGAATTTGGCCAAGGTCATGCACATGATAAATGATAGAGAAGGACTTTGAACCCGAGATGGTCTGACTCCAAATGCTGGGTTCTCAACAGCTCTAGTGTCTTCCAGCAGGGGTACAAGCGGGCATTCGCTAGGGCTTGGGTGGGGGCCCCACATGACTTCAGCCTGGGAAGGCAGCCCTCCAGATCCCTTTCTCCACTGCCCCACAGATTCTTGCTGGGGGAGAGAAGTCCCTACTGAGTCTGCTCCATCCGAGGAAGGAACTGGAGAGGAGCTTCCAGGTAGGGGAGGAGCGGGGTAGTGAAGACGGGTTTTTAGATCTGGGAGGATCCTGTAAGGCCTTCTGGGGAGCCCTAGCTGGGGGCTCAAGGCAGGGCAGAGCCAAGGTCTTGTTGCCAAGGTGCTGGGTGACCTGGGCCATTGTGTGAGTAATGAGCCCTGAGGGCTCTTCCTCACCTGCCTTCTGCGAGGTTGACTTTCCAGGGACAGGAGATGGCAGATGCTAGCAGGACACAGATGAGGGAAGACACAAGCTCAGCTTCTCAGCATTCCCCCTTGTCTGGCACAGGCAAAGCACCCCAGCAGGGACCCAGGCACATCACCTGCCCTCCACGATCCAGCCACTCCCAGGAAGAAGGATAGAAGACCACGAAGAGCTTTGCGGTAAGTCTCCCTCTCAATGAGCCATTGCACAGGGGACAGCCAAGATAACCAATTCAATGAAGACGCAGTCAGGGAAGCCTTCCTGGTGGTAGCGGTAATTCAGCTAGACTTCTTAGGCCGGCTGATTGGATGGGCAGAATGTGGAGGGGAGAGCATGCCAGGTGCAGGGAATAACAAATACAAAAAAACAAGAATTTACCTTGTAGAAGGAAAAGACCACCCCCTGAGGTCAAGGCAGGCAGGTGACTCAGAGAGTGTATGACAGGGGTAACACTACAACCTCGGTTTCTTCACTCCCAGCCCAGCGTTCATCTCTGTCTGAGCCCCAGCCTGCATTTCTATCCTCTTGTCTGTCTGGGTGTCAATGGACTGGGGCCTGGGTTAGGGTCATCTCCGCTATGTCTGCTGGGCAGGGCCCTGCTCCCCACCCCTGCCCCAAAACCCTGACTGTCCAGGCCCAACGCCTCCAGGCCCTTAGAGGCCAGCCTTGATTCTGCAGTTGGTCCTTTGGCTCCATCTGGTGGTAAAGCTGTGAAATGACAACAGGTGGCCCTTAAGAAGAGGCTGTGCGGGGAAGTGGTGGAAGAGGAAACGTTTGAGCCAGAGGAAGAGGAGAAAACCGAGAGAAGGGGTGAGAAGAGAAAGAAGAAGTAACTGCTTTGTAGCCCATATGGATCACCATGCACGTTGGTGAGAGGCTGACTAATCTTGGTCCCAACCCATAGCAGCTATACACAGACCCTCCCTGTTTACTCATCTATAAAATGGGTATAAAACCCCCCAACTTTATAGTGTTACCTTTGGTGATGCATTGACTGAGGGGCTTGAAGGGGCCTTCAAGGGTGCTAGAAATGATCTCTATAATGGTGGTTGTTACACAGTTGTAAAAAGTCATAGAGCTGTACACGCAAGGCTGTGCCCTTTATATAAGTTGTATTTCAATAAAAATACAATATAAACAATAATATCAGCCTCACAGGGTTTTGGTGAGGACTAAGTGAGACCATGTAGGAAAGGGGCTTAGCTTGGAGTCGGGCACACAGTAAGGATGCAGTGAGAGTTACTGCTGTTGTCACCAAGCGCTTTCAAATATAGCTATCCTTCCAGTTTTACAACAGTCCTGTACGTTGACTTACATCCTATAGCTGAAAAATGGAGGCTTGGTGAAAAAGTGCTCCAGATTGTCTAATTCCATTTCCTAGACTTTTTCTACTGGGCCCTCAAGCCAGCTTGGGCTGCACAGGACCCAGGTCATCATAGTTTTCTGGGCAGGCCCAAGGGCCACTATGCCCAGCAAAGCACCAGGTTAAGGTGTTGACTGCAGGTTCCCAGAAGACCTGGATCTTCTGGGTCACAGGGCACCAGAGATGTCCCTCTGAACAGAGCAGAAGAGAAAGAACCAAGCAGTCCACTGAAGGGACAGGGGAGGAGGGCAGCATGGGAGTGTGGGGTAGGGGAGAGATCCAGGTCGAAACCCGGGCTCTGCTGAGTGATGGGAGGTGAGTTGCTTCTCATCCATGGGGATCAGTTTCCTCCTCTGTAAAATGGGGATGAGAGTATGGGCCGTTCCTGCAGCTTGGGGTTACCGTGAGAGCTGAGTGACACTGTGCGGGTGAAGACACTCCGGTCCTCCCACTGACCTTGCAGGTGGGCAAGAGCCTCCCCATTTTACAAATGAAGAAACTTTGAGGCTTAGATGCTACAGACCCTACCCAGCTCCCACCTTAGACCTCAGCCCCAAGATAAGCCGTGGCATTAAAGCAGCCCAGGAAAGTGGAGCGAAGGCCTGGGAGTGTGGAATCCTAAGGCCAGTCCAGAAACCTCAGTGCTGCAGATTAAATGGGATGATGTATGCGGCCAAAAGGATGGGTGGGGGCGGCGCCCTGGAACACGGGATAGCCCTTTGGTTAATTCAGATCAGGGTAACAGCCTTGGCCTCCACAGCTGCAGTTGACCCTGCTGCCCCTCCTCCCAGCCATGGTGACACCAGAGCCCCTGGAGGAAACTGGGCTTCCCAGTCCCGGGTCACCCCTAGGATGGCCAGTCCCACCAGTCCCTTGTGGCCCTGGCCTGCCATCTGGTGGCCATGGTAAGAACTGCCAGGACAAGACGTCAGTCTCTGGTCCTGCCTCCCTCTCCCTCAGTGCTGTGCCAGCCTCTGCGTGAAGGGAGCCTGGGGGAGCTGGTGGCTCTCCTCAGTAGCCCTCCGCTCCGGCTTCCATGGTGGTGCGGTGGTTAAGAATCCACCTGCCAATGCAGCGGACACGGGTTCAAGCCCTGGTCCGGGAAGATCTCACATGCCACGGAGCAACTAAGCCTATGCGCCACAACTACTGAACCTGCGCTCCAGACCCCGCGAGCCACAACTACTGAGCTCACGCGCCACATCTACTGAAGCCCCCGTGCTGTAGAGCCTGTGCTCTGCAACAAAAGAAGCCATGGCAATGAGAAGCCCGCGCACCACAACAAAGAGCAGCCCCCACTCTCTGCAACTAGAGAAAGCCTGCACGAAGCAACGCAACTAGAGAAAAGACTCAATGCAGCCAAAAATAATAAATAAATAAAAATAAATAAATTTTAAAAAGCCCTCCGCTCTGATGGGCAGCATCTCTGAGTGCCTGTCACTAAGCCCCAAGGCTACAGAGTAAACAGGACAAAGGTCTCTTTTTGGGTCAGGGTCAAGTATCACAGACCATGAGGTCAGGTTGGTTTGGGGCAGAACATTCTAACGTAATTTCCTTTGGACAAAACAGAGCCCATGGCCCTGGGCAGGCTTTTACTACACAAGCTCAGGTGTGCAAGAAATCACCCATTTCAAGTTTCCTTCCAAAGTTTCTTCTGAGTTCCTCCTCCTCCTGGGCTTCCCCATGATTGAATGTTCCCCACCTTGGATCACAAAGAACAGAGGTTTCTGCAGCCCCCCAAATGGGGACAGGGCCTCTGGGGGTTATCACAGGCCCAAGTGCACCTGGTCCATGGAGGGAGGAGGTCCCATGCTCCTGTGCTACCCAGGCTCAGGAGTTCCTACCCAGGTTGGCAGCCCCAGCTTGGGGTCCATCCTCTCTCAGTCTACCATGAAGTCATTCCCCTTGGAGGCCTCGGCATCTCTTGGGGTGCCCCAGGGTGCAGGGATTGGCTTCCAGCTCCTCTCTCCTGCCTCCTCTTACCCCTTAGCAGCCTGGGGCAAATGAATTCTTTTCTTTGTTTCTTCTTTCACTGTCCACCTGATTTAGTTAGTATTGCTATGTTACAGACCAACCCCAAACTGGGTGCATCAGACAGCCAGCTAAGTATGATCATGAATTCTGCAGGTTAGACATTTGGACAGGGCACAGCGGAGACAGTGGGCTCTGCTCTATGACGCCTGAGGCCTCGGCTGGAAGACTTGAAGGCAGAGGTGGGAATCATCAGAGGCGTCTTCACTCACAGATTTGGTGGCCAACACTGGCTGTTGGCTAGAACTTTGAGGTCTTTCTGCATGTGTTAGATTGGGCTTCCCCACAACACGGTAGCTGGATTCCAAGAATAAGTATCCCGAGAGATGGAGGCAGAAGTGCACGGCATCATTCAGATCTAGCCCTGGACGTCACACAGCATCTTCTACCATCTTCTACTAGTTGAAGCAGTCACCAAGGTCTGCCCTGGTCATAGGCTTCACCACTTGATGGCAGTGGTGTCAGGGTCACACTGTAAGAACACGTGGATGGGAGATATTGCTGTGGCCGTACTTAGGAAGTCCATCTGCCACGCCACCTCAACCAAAGCCAGCGCTTTTAGAGAAGAACCGCCGGCTTGTTCTCTCCAATACGCAACA
The DNA here is from genome assembly GCF_003676395.1 of Aethalodelphis obliquidens. Classification (NCBI taxonomy): domain Eukaryota; kingdom Metazoa; phylum Chordata; class Mammalia; order Artiodactyla; family Delphinidae; genus Aethalodelphis; species Aethalodelphis obliquidens. Next base: position 4,796,740 of record NW_020837958.1, on the reverse strand, counting down.
CTGAACTGCCAGAAACAAGGCAGCTCAGCGCTGGGCTGCCTGCTGATCCTGCGGAGGAGAACGTGAGAGGGAACTCTGAGTGGATGACTGCAAACAGGGAAGCCAGAACAGAGTGCGTACTCTGGGAATGAGGTTCCAGGAGGAGAAATGGTTCAGGTCAGTTAAAAGCAAAAGCCAGAACAGTCTCTGTCTCAGAGCAGGAAAGCAGAGTCGCTGCGTGTGGCTGAGTGGTGGCTATACCTGGGCTTGTCGTTTAGGTAAGTGCAGCTGGCAGAACGTAGTCTGCCATGGGCACCCACCTGGGGTTAGGGGGCCTGGGAACCTCAGCTGAGCAGTGATACGTACACACAAGCACCAGGTTAAAGATGCAGTGCTCTAGCAGGTCTGCGCCGGGGCCGCCAGGTTTGTCTGAATATCTCAGCAAATGATGGAACTCAAAGACCAGGCAATACTGAGATGGCTAGGCACAAGGTCATGGGGTCAGACACCCCTGGCTTGACACTGGTCTCCATCATCTGTGTCACCTTGGATGGATGACATCTCCAAGCTTCACTTTCTCATCTGCAAAATGGTGATAATTCTAGTCATAGAGCCATAGGCAATTTTAGGGCAAAGTTCTAAATTGGTAAGGCAAAAATCGAGTACAGACAAAACCACCCTTGAAAGCCCCTTAATTTCCCCCCCAACATGTATACACATGGTTTTGCAGGTACAACCGTGTGGAGTGATTCTAAAGAAAACTAAATTTGGAGAACTGATGAGCCAGAACAGAGAAGGGCAAAGGAGAAGCCAGGAACAGATGGCTTGGCTGTCACACCATCTGCCTTTGAGAAAATATCCAGCCCCTTGCTGAGTGGGGGACCTGGAGGGGTGAGGATGGGATTCTACCTGTCAGGTTCCCTGACTGACTTCTCTTCTGTTTTCATATTAATCCTCTATAATCTTAATATGTGTTGTGGATTTGTGTGCTCTCGTCAACATGAAACTAGGTAATACACACGAAGGCTCCCAGCACAGTCTGTGGCACATAACAGATGCTCAGTAAACATGGGCTGGATTTGAGTCTTAATCTTGCTGGACCAGACAAGGCTCGTTTGCAGCCAGGACAGCTGTCCAGGTTGTTAGGACATCAAAACATGTCCCTACCAGTTGATATAGAGCTGCTGTCCCAGTGCCCCCTGAGGGCTCCCCACTGCCCCAGTTGCCCTGGCTTCTTACCTGGGATCCCCAAATCCCCCCATGATCCAGCACCTTGAGGGCTGACCCTGGTCCAGGACCCTGCTCAGGCATAAGGCTGGAGTCTGTTCTGATTGGTTGATCCCTTGAGCTTCTAGGGTTAAATGTTTCAGGGGTCACCCTGCCCATGTTCCCAAGCCCCACGCAAAGCTGTCGGGAGGAGTCGGTACTGTTTCTTGCACTTCTGCACTGGCATGTCCTGCTGGGGCCCCGAGGATCCCTCACTCTGCCTGGGCTTTGGCTCCCGCACATCCAGGGGGCTGAGCAGGTGCGGGGCAGGAGCGTGGGGGAGTGCACAGCCAGGGCCCACCAGGGCGGCTGTCTGTGAAGTCCTTGAGCCCATCTCCTCTCAGGCTAGCCCTGCAGCTGTGTGGAGACCCAGGGCCAGTGCCTCTGATACTGTGCGTCCTGGGACCTCTCCTCCAGCACTTTCTCAACTCCCCCCAGCATGCCTGATCATGCAAGAATGAACAAGCTGACCTGGTAGCCCAGGCGGCCAGCCCAAAGCAGCTGACACAAGTGTGAAATTTCTTCAAAGTCTTGGGTTTTGTTTCAAAATTACAGATTGTGCATTCTGCTCCACGATGTTTCCGTTTTTGTGTACATCTAAAAATAGTGCTTTAAATTACCTCCACTGAAGAAAATTGACTCTCCAGGAAGATGGCGGGCTCATCCTGTGACCTCATAGATACCCGGGTTCACTGCCATGGACCTCTGGGCGCTCAAGGCTGGAAATTTGGAAAGGTTGGCCTCCACCCCTCAGGTAGACTAGATCTCTAATTTTTTGCCTCTGACCTGTGCACAGACACACTTTTTTTTTTTTTTTTTTTTTTGCGGTACACGGGCCTCACTGTTGCGGCGTCTCCCATTGCGGAGCACAGGCTCTGGACGCGCAGGCCCAGCGGCCATGGCTCACGGGCCCAGCCACTCCGCGGCACGTGGGATCTTCCCAGACTGGGGCACGAACCTGTGTCCCCTGCATCGGCAGGCGGACTCTCAACCACTGTGCCACCAGGGAAGCCCACAGACACACTTTTTGAGCCACCTCTAATTTCGGTCTCTCTGAAACCGTAGTTAACCCTGACCACTGCCCTATGGCCCTATCAGGAGAGACTGTCTCTTTCTGCTTCGGGTAGGACAGAGTCTGGGCAGTGCCAGGGACCTGGATCCCACCCTGCCTGGGAGTAAAAGCAGTATGGCCAGGAAAGGGGAAGCCCAGAGACAGAGCGTTCGCCCTCCTGGACCCAGCGGCATCTTGGCCGACCCAGCGGCATCTTGGCCATCCCAGGTGGTGCCCATAAATTCCTCTTGTTTTACCTAAGCTAGTATGAGCTGAGCCTCATCACTTGCTGCCGAAAGAGTCCTAATTAGTCAACATTCTGAGAGAGGAGACCACTCTGGGGGGACCTTCTCCGTCTCCTCAAATACTTGGAGACCTTCATGGAGAGGAGGGAACGTGGGCCAGAACCAAGACCGAGACATGGGAGATGGAGTGAGGCAGATGAAGGATGGGAGAAGGCAGTACTTTCTGAGTCAGATCCTTCCAGAGACAGCAGGGCCTGCTTCAACAGAGAGTGAGCTAAAGACCTCATGGTAGGGAAGAGTAGGGGGATCCAGGCACTAGATGGGGACGGGTGGGCTACTGGTCTCATAAAGTTGCTTCCCTTTCTGAGTGTCTGATTCCACGCTACTCTCTAAGCCCTGTCCAAGGATGGCATCTCCCTGCTCCAGTGCCCAGGCCTGCCTGAAGTCACCTCTCAGCTGCCAGCACTGGGGGGTGGGCAGGTGAGCCTGTTCTCAGCCCAGGCGTGGTAACTGGCTGTCCACGTGTCAGGATTCTAGAATAGGAAAACTCAATGACCCGAAGTGTCCCTTGTCTGAACCTCTCCATGACTGTTGTGGTTTATGCCCTTTGCCTGCAAACATCCCTGGAGGGCAGGGCATACAATCTCGGCAAGGCTGAGGTTTGCATGAAAACTTTCCTGTCCCCCTTTCTAGGGGCAGCTTCTCCCGCAGGAAAGATGAGCACCTCTGAGACCAGAGCCAAGAAGTGGAGGCTAAGCATTGGAGCTAGAAAAGCACAGGCCTGAGTAAGATGTAGGTACTGGTGTCCCCTGCTCACAGTCCATCCCGGATTGGAATCACCGGGAAAACGTGCAATTGTGTGTGTGGCGGGGGGGCGGGGGCGGGCAGCGAGGGTTACGGAGGATTCAAACAAGGAAAAGAGGTGCACACTCTGGATTTTGAGGAATTTCTACACATTGTAGATGAGGCCAATTTGGAAAAAGCCCCCAGACTCGAGGTGCCACCTGACCCCAAACATCTGGCGGGCTGATACTGCCAAGGGGCTCTTCCCTGAACTGTGGGTGACAGCACCCAGACGGAGGACATGCCACGCTGCTCTGGCCACCCAGGCACAACGATCTCACCGGCTTGTAGACAAAGGCCCGGTCAAAGTGTCCCAGATGGGCGGTGCACGATAGCACTTCCTAACCAGCGCACCGCATAACCCAGCGGGCACCTTCACGTCCGAGTCGCCGGCTGGTTTGCAGAGGTATTACTTCAGTTTTCCAGCAGAGGGCAAGGTGCTCCAAGGAAGAGGCGCCGTTTTCTGATTAGCACGGAAACCATTATGCTCTTCGGGCAGCAGGAATCTTGGAAGTGACAACCCTCCAGACTCAAACCTGAGTCCGATCCCTTTTTCTATTTACATAACTCTAATTTTAATCAAAGTAATACCTCACCTTTTAAAAATGTCAAATGGTTCTCTGACTCAACAAAACCCAGCGGTCTCCTCTCGTCTCATCCACTCCCCAGGTGCAACCACTTCAAATGCTTTCGGTGTTTCTTCTGCTAATCTACAGATTTCTAAATAACCTGCTTAGCGTTCTAGTTCCTGATTTCCTAATTTTAGACATCATCTTTGACTTACTATGATGGAAGATGAAGATTTATCTTTCTTATAATCTACCCCAAGTTCTCCCCTCTCTCAAACACACACACACACACACACACACACACACACACGCACGCACGCACGTACACGTACTTTCTCTCTGTTGCCCGGCGTAATTATCTGACTGTTTTTGTTAAGTCAATATTCCGGATATTTACTTGCCTACAATATTTCTGCCATCTCTGGACAGACGGAATGCCTATTTGCCGTCATGATTTTCCACCCAACATTGCTTCTAAGATACATGCAAAAGAGCGACAATGGACTTGGGCCCCGGGAAGTCACTAGTCTCACCATATACTCCATCATCCGAAAGCTGGGAGCCTAATTGGAGGGTGGAAGGGCCTTCAGAAGACTCGGTTAGTGCTACTTGAGAGAGAGTATCCTAAATGCTTGAGGATCTGATGTGCTTTCACTCAGCAGTCAGTATGAGGTATTTCCCCACCCCTGTTCACGGTAACTGGGCCAGGAAACACGGAGGGGAAGTGGCTTTTCTCACTATTATACCTAATAACCACTTGCAGAATTTCTGCTTCTTGTCCCCACGACTTTGAACACTGCTGATTTGGAAATCTTTATTCTAAGGGAGAAGCAAAGGGGGAAGAAACCCGCTTCCTTAGGGATTAGAGACCTAGCTGTATGAGGTGCCGTCAGCAGCCAGCCAGCACCCTCTCCCCAGAAGTCTCAGTGCCAGCTGTGCAGAGACCCTCCTTGGAGCTCTGGAAATGCCAGCACTGGCCGGGCAGCATCCCCTCCAAAGAGGTCTGAGTCCCAGTCCTGTGAGACACCTCCTCCCAAAAATCTCTTCCCCTCCTCCCCTACCCCGAGGCAGGTAGATGTTTCCCCAAGTTACCAGCTCTGTATTTCCTCAGTTTCTGCTCTGTCTTCCAGGACCTGATTAACCAATTCTCTCTGTATTTCTCATTGTCACAAACTAGCATGGTTTCTGTTTTCATGGCTGGATCCCAACTCATGCAGCCATGAGCAAGTAAATACGGTAAATCCAACTTATAGTGCTTGTCAAAAAAAGAAAAAAAGATTATGTGCCAATTCTTATAAAAACGTTTCTTTTGATTGCCAAATATCGATACTTAAATACTTTGTGATGAATTTTACAAAATGTGGGTAGGGTCTAGATGAAGAAAACTACAAAATGTAGTTTTGTGGTGAGCAACAGAAAGTATGACCTGAACCAGTGGAGGCACATATCATAACAGGAAGAAAGTATCAATATTATAGATAGCAATAATCACCCGTATCAATCTATAAACGTAATGAAATTCCAGTCAACATCCCATGGGGCTTTTTTGTTTTTGAAGTACAACGAAGTAAGTCTAAAGTTTACCTGGAGGAATAAATCATCAGCGCTCAATAAAATATTGAAACAAAGGGAAACCTGCATGACGGTTATTAAAATGCATTACAAAAATGCAGCAATTAAAATAGTGTGGTTTGGCTCTATATCCAGTAACGGTGAAATGGTTTTCCTTGAATTAAACCTTCCTTCAGGTAATAATTATATACTCTGAACAAAGTATTTTTAAAAAAAAAACTATTTTAAAAATGATTTCACTAACGAGTGAAAAAATAATGAATACAGAATTGTATATCCAGAAAAAAGTATCCTTTAAACGCGGGAAATAGATATTTCAAATAACTAAAAACTGGGAGAATTCACTGCCAGCAGAGCTTCTTGCTCTACTAGAAATACGAAAAGAAGTTCTTCAGGCTGAAGGGAAATTACACCTGAAGGAAACTTAGATTTACAGGAAGGAACGAACTCCCCAAATGGTAAACATGTAAGTATTTATTAAAGAAAAAACATATTTTATTCTCTTAATTTATTTAAAAGGCATAAAATTGAGGCAAAAGTCATAACACTGTATTATGGAGTTTGTAATACATAGTTGTAATATATGTGATAAAAGCAACACAACCAGGAAATTGTTACAAAGTTCTTACCTTGATGTGTTACAATACTGCTGATAACCTAAGGCTGCATATTGAAATCCCTAGAGCACATACTACAAAATAATGCAAAGATGCTTAGCTAAAAGGTCAATAGAGAAATTAAAAGGTTATTATTTTTTAATTTTTATACAATGATTTGGAATACTGTGCATTTTAAATTTATTTATTTATTTTTGGCTGTGTTGGGTCTTCGTTTCTGCGCGAGGGCTTTCTCTAGTTGCGGCTAGCGGTGGCCACTCTTCATCGCGGTGCGCAGGCCTCTCACTATCGCGGCCTCTCTTGTTGCGGAGCACAGGCTCCAGACGCACAGGCTCAGTAGTTGTGGCTCACGGGCCTAGTTGCTCCCCGGCATGTGGGATCCTCCCAGACCAGGACTCGAACCCGTGTCCCCTGCATTAGCAGGCAGATTCCCGACCACTGCGCCACCAGGGAAGTCCCAAAAGATTATTTTTTAAATATTTAACTCAAAAGAAGACAGGAAAGAAGAAACAGGAGCAAAAGATGCATGGGACAAATGGGAAATAAATAGCAAAATGGATAAACCTCCATTCAACTATATCAATAATTATGTTAAATGCAGATGGATTAAATACTCCAGTTAAAAAGCAGAGCTTATCAGACTGGCTAAAAGAGCGGAAGCAACTATATGCTACATGTAAGAGGCAATTTTTCAATATAGAGATACAATTAGGTTGAAAGTAAAAGGGTGGGAAAAGATAAACCATGCAAGCATTGGAAAGCTGGAAGCAGTAATATTAAATCAGGTCAAATATATTTCAAAACAAGCAATATCAGCTGAGATAAAGAACATATCAGTGCTTTTGTTAAAAGCACTGAATTATAGACATGTATATTCCTAGTTACACAGCTTCAATTAAAAAAAAAAAAAAAGGCTGACAAGACTAAAGGGAGAAATAGCAAAGCCTGTGATCAGGTTTGAAGATGCTACACTCCTTTCTCAGAAATCAAACAGACCAAAACTCAGTTAAGATATAAAAAATATGAATAAGATTATAAAGTACTTTGATCTAATTGTCATTTATAGAATACTACACCAAACAACTACAAAAAAAAAAAAATACATGTTCTTTGCAAGGGCATTTAGAACACACACCAAGAGAGACCATATAGTAGACCGTTAAAAAAAACTCAAAAAATTTCAAAAGATTGAAATCTTACAAAGTGTGTTCTCTGTCAACGATGGAATTAAATTGGATATTAGCAACAATAAGATATCTTAAAAAATCCCCAAATAATTGGAAATTAAATAACACAATTTTAAATAATTCATTGGTCAAAGAAGAAATTATAGAAAAAAATAGAAAATATCTTAGACTGAATAATAAAAATACATCTCAAAATGTGTGGGATATAGCTAAAGCAGTGCTTAGAAAGAAATTTATGCCATTAACTGTTTATATTAGAAAAGAAGAACAATTCAATTTCAATGGCTTAAATTTCCACCTGATGAAACTAGGAAAAGATGACCAACTAAACTCTGAGTAACTGTAGACTTTAGTGAGAAATAAACTGTTAATACTGGCTCACTAACCATAACAAATTTATCACAGTAACATAAGATGCTAATAAATAATATGGGAAATTGGGTGAGGCATACACAAGAACACTGTGTACTGTCTTCTCAATTTTTCTGTAAGTCTAAACCTCAAAATATAAAATCTATTAAAAAGTAAAAATATAGCAGATGTAATTCAGCAACATATAAAAATGATGATACCTCATGAGCAATTGAGGTTCTTCTCAGTAATGTGAGTTTGTTTTAACATTTCAGAAGCAATCGGTGTAACTCACCTGTTAATTGTTTATTCTGTTAACAGAATTTGGTAGAATTCAACACCCATTCATGGTAAAAAAAAATTTCATCAAATTAGCAATAGGTGGGCACTTACTCCATCTGGTAAAGGAGATCTAGTTCCAGGTAGATAGAGATAGATGATATTTAGATACATAAATAGATACGTAGATAGATACATAGATAGATGGAAAACCTTTAGCTAATTTCATACTAATGAACAACTAGAGGTTTTTCCTCCAAAATCAGCAGTAAAACAAGAACAACTCCTGACACTTCTGTTCTACATTGTACTGATAGTTCTAGCTAGTGCAAGAAGGAAAACATTACTTACCATGCAAGAAAAAGTAAAAAATATTGTAGTCTGATATTCATGTTTTTAAAATGGAATTTTTAATTAAAAATCTTTCTGGAAAGAAACCTCTGGGACCAGATATCTTCCCCGGTGAATTCTTCCAAATATTTAAGGGAGAAACGATGCCAATATTATATAAATTCTTTCAGAAAATCGAGAAAGAGAAAACACTTCCAAGCTTGTTTTATAAAGCTGACATAACTGTGATAACGAAGACTAACATTTTATTATATATAGAGTCCCTGACTTACGATGGTTCGCCTTATGATTTGTTTTTTACTTTAGGATGGTGCAAAAGCAATACGAATTCATAGAAACTGTATTTTGAATTTTGATCTTTGCCTGGGCTAGTGACACATGGTACTATGCACTCTTGTAATGCTGGGCAGTGGCAGCCACAGCTCCCAGTCAGCCACGTGATAACGAGGGTAAACAACTGATGTACATAAAACCATTCTGTACCACACAACCATTCTGTTTTTCACGTTCAGTACAGTATTCGATAAATTACATGAGATATTCAACACTTTATTCTAAAATAGGCTTTGTATTAGATGATTTTGCCCAACCATAAGCTAATGCAAGTGTTCTGAGCACATTTAAAGCAGGCGAGGCTAAGCTACGCTGTTCAGTAGGTTAAGTGTACTAAATGCATTTTCAACTTACGATATTTTCAACTTATGGTGGCTTTATTGAGCTGTAACCCCATTGTAAGTTGGGGAAGATTTGTATATTACAAGAAAGAAAAAGAAAATCACAGGTCAGTATCTCTCTTAAATATAAATGTAAAAACCCTAAGTAAAATATTTGCAAATTAAATCTAGTGACATATAAAAGGGAACTAGATCACGACCGAGTGGTGTTTATTCCAAGAATGCAAAGTTACCTTAACATTCTTTCAGTGCAATTTACCACATTATCAGAATTAAAAAGAAAAATTATGTAATCATCACAATAGATACAGAAATATTATTTGACAAAATTCAATACTTGTTCATAATAAGCTACCAGAAAAATAGAAATAGAAAGGAACTTCCTTACTCTAAAGGAACTTCCTTACTCTAAACTAGAAAAACACTCAGCTAACATCTTTTAATGGTGAAATGGTGAATGCTTTCCCCTGATATTAGGAACAAGACAAGAAAGACTACCATCACTACTTCTATTCAGCATTGTACTGAAGATCCTAGCCAGTGAAATAAGGTAAGAAAAAGAATTAAAAGGTATAAGATTGGAAAAGTAAAACTACCATTTTTCACATATGACATAGGATGGTGTATGTCAAAAATTCAAAAGGATCTGTGAACAACCTATTAGAATTAATAAGCAAATTTGGAAAAGTTGTTTAAACAAGGTGACTTTTCATAAATTAATTATATCTCTACATAATATTTTAAAAAATGGAAATAGAACTTCAAAACCCACCATTAACAAGTGGATTTTAAAAATCAAATGCTTGGGACTTGGCACAGTGGTTAAGAATCTGCCTGCCAGTGCAGGGGACACAGGTTCAAGCCCTGGTCCAGGAGGATCCTACATGCTACGGAGCAGCTGGGCCCGTGCACCACAGCTACTGAGCCTGCGCTCTAGAGCCCATGAGCCACAACTGCGGAGCCCATGTGTCACAACTACTGAAGCCCACATGCCTCCCACAAAAAGGAAGCCCACCTCCATGAGAGGCCCATGCACTGCAATGAAGAGTGGCCCCCGTTCACTCCAACTAGAGAAAGCCTGTGCACAGCAATGAAGACCCAGTGCAGCCAAAAATGAATAAGTAAATAAATTTATTTTAGAAAATCAAATGCTTAAGAACAAAAACAATGAAAAATTGCAAGACATCTACACTGAAATCATTGTTGAGAGAAATTAAATAAGACATAAAAATGAATTGACATTCCATATTTATTGATTGGAAGACTCATACTGTGTCTCTCCAAATACCAATATCTCTCCTGATTTATAGATTCAGTGCCATTTCAATAAAAATCCCAGAAGGAAATTGAAAATTTCCTTCTAAAATATACATAGGAATGCAGAGAAACTAGAATAGCCAAAATGGTCTTGAAGGAGAACAAAATTGGAGGATTCACACCACTACATATTAATGCTTAAAATTTAAAGCTACAATGATTAAGAAGGTTATATGGTTTTGTTTGACACCATAAACAAATAGAAGAAGGAAGTAGGATAGAGTCAGCAATAGACCAACATTTATATGGTCAGTTGATATTTGACAATGGGTCACTGCATTTCAGGGGGTAAAGGATTCTTTTAAAATAAATGTTGTAATGTTCTTACATCATTTGGCTATCCCTATGGGTAAAAATGAACCGTGATCCGTACCTCATACCATGCAAAATTAATTTGAAATGGATAATGGATCTAAATGTGGAAGACAGAACAATAAGGCTCTTAGATGAAAACATAGAGGAATATCTTTATGACCTTGGGGTAGGCAAACAAATTCTTAAACAGAACTCAGAAAACATGAACCATAAAATAGACTTCATTAAAATTAAGAACTTCTGTTCATAAAAAGACATCAGGAGAGTGAAAAAGCAAGTTACCACATATTGGGAGAAGATATTCACAACACATATATCTGAAAAATAAATAAAACAAAGCCCAAAACCCCAGTTAAACATTGGGCACAAAACTTAAGGACTTCACAAGACAAAATATCCAAATGGCCAGTAAACACATGAAAAGGTGCTCAACATCATTATTCATCAGGAAAAAGCCAATTAAAACCACAATGAGACACTACTATACATCCTCTAAAATGAATAAAAATAAAGCTTGACAATAGTAAGTGTAGGCAGTTATGTGGAACAGCTGGGACTCTCTCATACAGTATATTGTTTGGGGGAAAGTAAATTGATATGATTACTTTGGAGAACTCTTTGAAAATTTTGTATAAAGTTAAACATACACCTACCCCATCATCAAGCAATTTGAATCCTAGGTAACTACCCAAGAGATATTAATATACACATGTCCATCAAAAAATGTTTATAGCAACTTTGCTCAAAATAGCCATGAATTGGACAAAAGTTAAATGTCCATCAGCAGTAAAATAGATCACTGGTATATTCCTACAAGGGAACACTACACAGCAATGAAAGTGGCAAACTTCTGTATTCTAACAATATGGGTGAATCTCAGATATGATGATCAAAAGGAGTAGACATCGGGCTTCCCTGGTGGCGCAGTGGTTGAGAGTCCACCTGCTGATGCAGGGGACACAGAAATTAAAGGAAACAGATAATACACAGAATAAGGGGGAAGAAGATATTCCTAGAGAAGTGAAAACATTGTATCCATTAAAAATAAAAGAAGCTATAAGAAAAACAGAGAACAAGAAATCTTGTTTGTTGATGGAAATTTAAACTATGAGAGCTGAAATTATTTTTTTTAATTAATTTATTTTTGACTGCATTGGGTCTCCGTTGCTGCGTGCGGGCTCTCTCCAGATGTGGTGAGCAGGGGCCACTCCTCGCTGTGGTGCTCAGGCCTCTCACTGTGTGGCCTCTCCCATTGTGGAGCACAGGCTCTAGGCACTCAGGCTTCAGTAGTTGTGGCACATGGGCTCAGTAGTTGTGTCTTGAGGGCTCTATTGCGCAGGCTCAGTAGTTGTGGCGCACAGGCCCAGTTGCCCCGCGGCATGTGGGATCTTCCCAGACCAGGGCTCAAACCCATGTCCCCTGCATTGGCAGGCAGATTCCCAACCACTGAGCCACCAGCAAAGCCCTGAGAGCTGAAATTTTTTAAGTAAAAAGTCTAAATATTGAAAGATAAGGTCATGGAAATCTCCCAGAAAGTACAATAAAAAATTGTGGTATATCAATGAAAGGAAATGCTACTCAATACTAAAAATGGACTAACTGCTGGTTTAAACAACAGCATGAATGAATCTCAAAACATGCTGAAAAACGTGCTGTAGAAAAAACAAAACAAAAAAAACAAGAATATGTGACAGAGACTCCAGGGAGTTACAAAGCCTATAGCCTATATGACTCTTTTCAGAAAGATTTCTGGTCCACTATACAAGAAAAAAAGTCTGTAGGGAAAAAATATTTCTGATAGATCATTTGAAAGTTCTGAGGATGTCAAAAATTGTAGTGAAAGGCATTCTATAGTGTTGGAGTAAAATCTTAGATGTTAAAAAAAACTTAGCAAATGAAAAAAGATGTCTATTATGAACCCTAGGAAAACCAAAAAGCTGTAATCAAGGTAATTTAATTACAGTGTGTCTTTGGCTTAGCAATTCGCAACATTCACACGGTCATTACAATGAACACACTGAGTAGGGACACACGCCAACACTGAGATGTGACCAGGTTGAGCCCAAGGTGGTAGTGGTGCGTGGGACATCAGGGAAGAGGGAGTGTAAGTGAATGGAAGACTCATCTTCCATGTCAGAAAAATCAATGCATAACGTCTAAAACTGATTAATCAGAAGCTAGCAATGTAAACATACAATTTGGAATATGAAGGCAAATACCATCTAAGAGTTAAAATTTCTGCCTCTAGGAATTAGAACAAGTTAATTAAATTAAAAAGATAAGGCAAAGTGGGGGCTGTGCCCTGTCTAACTTTAAAATATACTGTAAAGCTATAGTAACCTGAACAGTTTGGTACTGTGCAAATAGACAAATGATCAATGATACATAATAGAGAGACAAGAAGTAGGCATGTGTATGATATGGAAATTTAACACGGGATACAGATAGCACTGCAAAACAAGGAGAAATGGGTGAATTATACAATAATTGGTGTTAGGACAACTAGCTATTCACTAAGGAAAAAAATAAAGTTAGATCCCTATGTTACACTCTGCACCAAAATAAATTCCAGGTGGATCAAATATTTTTTTCAAAATATTAAACAAAAAAAGAATCTAAGAGCATGTTTTTATAATTATCTGAAGGAGAGGGTCTTTCTAACTCTGCCCACAAAACCATAAAGGAAAAACAAAACATTTAAATTTCCATATAGCAAAAAAAAATCATAAATACATTTATGAAAAATTTATGAATTGAGAAAATAAATTGTGTTATAGATTTCAAAGACTTTTTAACTTTCATATGTAAACTACATTTATGAGTCAATAAAAAGATACAAGATCCCAAATTTAAAGTGGACAAAGGATGTGATAAGCAATTCACAAAAGAAGCACAAAGATTAATAAACACATGAAACTATGCTGATGTTGCTAACAATATCAGTTTAAATATTGATCTGAAACAGCAATGAGATAGCTCACTTGCACATCAAATTACGGAAGATCAAGCAGATGGATGATGTTCAGCGTAAGGATTTAAAGAAACAAACAGGCTCACACAAAGCCAATGAGAACTGATATTGGTACAACCTTTCTGGAGGGCGATTTGGCAAAACGTTTCAGGATGTGAAGCTGGGCATACATTTTGACCCTGAAACTTTTGGAACTTATTCCAATGGAATAATGAGAGAAGCACACAAAATATACATCTAAGGGTGTCTACTTCAGTATTTTTATGATAGGAAAATATGAACTACAGATGTCCATTTGTTTACATGTCTTTATGTTGGTCTCCCCAGGGACCCTCTTAGCTCCATGTGGGAAGTGGCTCTTTCTGGTATGTGAGAGGCCTTCAATAAATGTTTTAGGATTGGATGGACAGATGGGTGAGTTGATGAAAGAAGGGAGGGAAAGAGGGGGAAACAATGTTGGAGGTTGTTTGGAATCATCTAGTCTATTGATTCCCATATTTCTTAATTTCATGCACTAATATCCATTCCAAAATAATTGAGGGAACTATTATACGTTTGTCAACTCTTTATTTTGCCCAGTAAGGTCACTGGGGAAAAATCCCCCACAAAATTACCTCCAACTTGGGCTTCCCTGGTGGCGCAGTGGTTGAGAGTCCGCCTGCTGATGCAGGGGATGCAGGTTCGTGCCCTGGTCCGGGAAGATTCCATATGCCGCAGAGTGGCTGGGCCTGTGAGCCATGGCTGCTGAGCCTGTGCATCCGGAGCCTGTGCTCCGCAATGAGAGAGGCCACAACAGTGAGAGGCCCGCGTACCGCAAAAAAAAAAAAAAAGTTACCTCCAACTTTCACATATGCTATTAACATCCATTCATAAAAGAACATTTAAACACCAAAATAAGAGAGACCACATCAACACTCTGACAAAAAGATTTAGCTTTATAAAAACAATCTCTATTACTTTATGGTTTTCATCTTCTCAAGGACCAGGGAAAAGTTCTCTGACAGAGGTGGTTCCATGAACCAGCATGTGGAAATTGGTCCCTCATTTTACAGGTTGCGAGACTGAGGCTCTGAGCCGAGGTAGGACCTGACTGGAGTCCCCCAGAGACCAAATAGTAGGGGGAGCACCAGAACCCACATCTCTTGATTCCTGGCCCAGAGCTCCATCTTCAAGACAGTGCCCACCACCTAACAACATGGCCACACCCTTCCTAGAATCAAGAATACTCCCCTGTGGTAGGGACTTCGGAGCTCACCAAAGCTAACATCTGATCTGGGCATAAATTATCTCGAAAACCCCCCTCCGCCCCACCCCCCTGGCTTACAGACCTCCACTAAAGCCAGCTCACCATTTGCAGCTACAGCCCCTTTTGTTGTCGGCTGGCGGGGGAGGGCTCCATTTCTTAGGCAGTTCTCTTTTTCCCTGGAGCTGAAATGTGTTTTAATGCGGTTCCACCCCACATCCCTGAACCTGCTCCCCTATCTGCATGAGGTCCTGCAGGTTTAGGAATGTGTGGCATTCAGGGGTCTTATCCTAGAGTTTCCTGGAAGTTGAAAACAGCCTCTGTAACACCTCAATCTTCATCCCTCCCTCCTTTCCAATCACTAACGCACAAGAAGAAAAGAACAACGCGTTGAATGCTGATTGAATCCAACATTCCCAACCCAATTTACAGATAACGAGAATGAGACTTAGAGCAGAGATCTGGGGCTAACTGAGGTCCCCTGAAATGGAGGGAGTTGCCCAGACTCTCATGTTTGGAAGAAGAGCTCCAACAACTAGCACTCAGACCAATGTTTCCAACTTTGATTTTACCAGTCTACCAAGGAAGGCCCTGTCTAGGATGCAGAGAAGTTTGCAAGGCAAGCTCTGCAGTTGGCACTCACCTGAGAGCTGGGGGTGTCTTTGGTCTACTGTCCTGGCTATATATATGGTTAAGAATTGTGGAGAATAGCTTTGTGATTGTCTACAAGTTACATCATTTCTTAGGTCGTAATGTTGCAAAGCAATAGAAATTGCTCTGATGATTCTGGTCATTACCCTCCAAGGTGACCCCCAACAAGCCTTCCTCCCGGTATTCACACCCTTGTGTAGTCCCCCCAACACTGTACCAGGGTTGGTCTGTGTAGCCAATAGAATGTGGCAGAAGGGATAGTATGCCACTCTGAGGTTAGGTTATAAAAGACTATGGTTTTCTTCTCCTCTCTCTGTCTCTCTCTCTCTCTCTCTGATCATTCACTCCACGGGAGACCAGCTGCCATACCACAAACAGCCCTACTGACATGCCCACTGCAAGAATCTAAGCCCTCTTTCCAACAACCACAGGAATAGGGTGACCAACCCACCCTGGTTTGCCTGGAGCCAACCTGGCTTCAAAGCTGAAATTCCCATATCCTGGGAATCCCCCCTCAGTCCCAGGCAAATGGATCATTGGTTGTCCGACATGTGAGGGAGTTTGGAAGTGGATTCACCAGCCCCTGGCAAGCCATCAGTTGACTGTAGCCCCAGCTGACAGCTTGACTGTAACCTCATGAGAGATTCTGATCCAGAACCACCCAGGTAAGCTGCTCCCAGGATTCTTGATTCTCAGAAACTGGGAGAGAATAGATGTTTATTGTCTTTAGCTGCTAAGTTTTGGGGTCATTTGTTATGTAGCGATTGATAACTAGTACATTGATTTAAGCAGAAGAGGAACATATTGAAAGGAGTTCAGGTAGCTCATGACCCTCTGGAAGGTTGGAGAAGCAAGTGTGGGGTGCGCAGGAGCAGAGCCACGGCCAAGACCACACCACAGAACCAATGCAGTGAGGACACTTCCTGCTACTGCCTAACAGGTACTATAGCTTGCACCACAAGCCCCGCAGCTCTGCTGGATCCAGCTACAGGCACTCCTGCCCCTGAGAACTGACTGTACTGCACCCCTACTCTCACCAGAAAGGACTGTCCATGGTTCATGCCTCTACGTGTCTCTAGCTTCCAATTCAAAGGTGGGGGAACTCATCCAATGGGCTGAGTCTCCATCATGTATCTGTGCCTTACCTTTGAGCTACTATATAACAGAGTACCACCGACTGGCAGCTTATAAAAAACAGAAAATTATGTCTCATGGTTCTGGAGGCTGGAAGTCCAAGATCAAGATGCCAGCAGATTGTGTCTGGAGGTAACCAATTTTCTGGTTCATGGACAGCTGTCTTCTCTCTGTGTCCTTCTATGGCGGGAGGGTTGAGTGAGCTCTCTGGAGTCTCTTTGGTAAGGGCACTAATCTCATTCATGAGGGCCCCACTTTCATGACCATTACACCTCCCAAAGTCCTCATCAGAATATTATCATGCTGGGGATTAGGTTTCAACACATGCATTTGGGGGGGGGGCGGTGCAGGGGCGGACACAAACATTCAGTCTATAGCACTGGGAAAGGGAATTTATGAGGTTTTCAGATTCTCTAGTGGGGATGGGGGAGGGCACACCCTGCTTCTCCCCAAGGCTTGGAAGGTGGGAATTTCTCCAGTCACTGGAAGGGAAGTCAGTTGCTGGGCAGCCAGAAAAAAGACAAGTCCACATCAACCTCATAATGGGGTGGGGGGTGGGGGGGTGACAGTTAAATAAGATGGTTTGTGAACATACCTACCCACCTACCTGCCACTAGGTCAATGTTAGTAGCCACATGCAGCCAAGGTGATTGTGTTAAAACATAAGTCAGGCCCTGAGTCTCCGCAGCTATAAATCATCAGTGGCTTCCACTGATGTTCAAATAAAACCAAACCAAGGAAAAACATGGCCAAGATTCAACCCCTTCTCCTTCTCCTTCTCGTCTCCTTCCCTGTCTCCCCTTCCATACGATACTCTGCACACTGGCCATGGGCCACCCCATACAACAAGCCTGGCTAGCTCCTGCTTCAGGGCCTTTGCATGGGCTGTGTCCCCTGCTGAGGGGACTCAACTACTCCACTGTAGGAGAGGCTGACTCCTTTCCATTGATCAAGACTCCCATGAAATGCCACCTCCTCAGAGACGCCTTCCCTGTCCTAGGTTCTGAAGTTGCTCCTTTACTCCCAACCTCCATCCTAATCACCTCACCTTGCTGGGCACGTGGTAAGCAGCCCATAAGTGGCAGTGGCTTCTTTAGAAAAGAGGAGGCTGTTCCCTGCCAAACCTCAACAGGAGGGACAAATGGGGGATATCTTGGGGGGGGGATGGGTAGGGGATAGTGGTCTATCTTCCTGGGGAGTTGCCAGGAGAGAGGCACGCTATTTGTCAGTAGAACCAAAAAATAGCCATGATGATCTGATGCAGGGCATTTGATCTTAGCCGTCGTCAGCAGCTGAGTGAGGAATCCCTTGGTCTTAAGCCAGTCCCTCCTTCCTTCCAAGAGAGGAATCCCTCAGCTGTTGGGCGAGTGGACAAGACCAGAACAGAACGGTGCCTGGCTTAACACAAGGCCCATGGAATCCAGCTCCCTTCAGCAACTCTTCCAAATGTGGATTTATTTTAAATATTTATTTCTTGCCATTAAAAAGGGGGGGCATCTTTAATAAATGGCAGAGAAAACAAAGCTGAGTCAGTAGGATTAGAAGTGGGAAAGGAGGAATGAGGAGGAAGCAACTGCCAAAGTTGTTGGGAATGGGGGTAGAATTTGGCTCTGAGCTTCCTGGCAGCCTGTGTAAAAAGGGAAACCTGATCAGTTACGGAGCTCTTCTTATTAGCAAGGGAGATGCTTGCCAGTTCCTTGGGGGAAATGCAGTTGGTTTTTAGTTTGTTTTTTCCAGGCACTAAATCCTGAATGAAATTTCTCCCTCAAGGCCTTTGGAAGGGTCATTAATTGATGCAATAAACACTTGTCCTTGTTTTACAGCAAATGTGGAAGTGATCTGGGGGGCATTTAACTTGCAGCTCGTTGTATGTATGTCTTACCTGGGTGTCATTATTATTAGTAGGTGAGAAAGGCCTCAGATTGACTTTTCCTTCCAAAGAGCTGACCTTCCTTCACCTAGAGCATCTAAATATCCTCCCAGGGACCTGCAAGTGACTGGGATTGTTGACACATGTTGTGTAGGGCAGGTCATGAAGTACCTGACCTCCCATCACGAAGTTCTGGTCAGCTTCTATTGTGTGATATGCCCAAGGGAGAAACCAGGGAGATATATCTTACAAACCTTTAGGCTGAAAAGTTGCATTATGGAGAAGGACGATAAACCAGAAACCACCAAGAGTGGAAGGCATTGAACGATGGAGTAAGGCAGATGTAGATTTGAACCTTATCCTACCTCTAACTAGCTGTGTGGCCTCGGGCAAGTTTCTTAATCTCTCTGAGCATGGTTTCCCTGTCTGTAAAAATAATGATGATGAGGTCTGCCTTGGATTACTGAGAGAGTCAAATGGTAAGGTCCCTGAAAGTGTGTGTCATGTGCTCTATTCACTTCAATCCCCTTTGTACCACCCCTCCCCGCAACCAACTTGCTCTCAGAGAATTTGTGTGGAGCTCCCACTCCCATCCCTACTTCTGTGTTTCAGGCCCAACTCAGCCCACAGAGGGCAGCTGAGGCACAGCCTCACAAGACCTGCCTTGTCCAGACCACTTGTCTATGGTGATTACCTTCAGGGCCTGGGGCCAGTTGCTGCCCACTGACCCAGAGCACCTGTGCCAGCCCTTGGCTGCCTTGGGCTCCCAGCAACCCTCCCAGCCTTGTTCCAGATTCCTTCCTGCGCTCTGGTCTTGATTATGTGGTTACAGGGCAGCTTCTTGAGGTCAGAATGTAGGACCCCTGGTCCAAACTCTTTGTGTCACACAGGAAGAAGCTGGAGCCCAGACAGGCAGAGTCACGTGCCCCAGGTTTCACGGCATGGAGTGGCAGGCTGGACCTCAGACATGGGTCTCTGAACCATGCAGTGTCTCTGTGCTCCCCAAGCGTGACGCCAGAAGATTCCCGGCCTGCAATGCCTGAGGACCAGCCCCACTCCAGAGTTGCTGCCTGAAGGCCGATTGTCCCTGGCAAAGAGAAGCTAGACCAGGCCAAATGGATGGGGAGATTTAAATAGAAAACCAGCACCACATGGAAAAATTCCCTCTTTGCCTCACTCACCACCTCCTACTCTTAAAGATCTTTTTGCATTTTGGAGGCTGTGACCATGTTCTCTCTTTATCCACTTGGCTTTCTGGCCTCACCTCTGGTTCCTCTGCCCCACCCACTCTCTATTCCATTCACACCTGGCCACATGTCACACACCCTGGCCACTTTGAGACCTCCATGTCTTTGCCAGTGCCGTTTGCCTTCCTGGAATGCCATCCTAGCACTGGTGGAAATTGCAAACCCCCTCTTAGGTCCCACCTCTGACATCATTTCCTTGGTGAATCCTACTCCTCAAAGGAACAAATGGCTCCCTCCTCAGTGTCCTTTCCCCTCCCTGCCCAAGCACCTGGCCTCCAGTATAAAGCTTAGCACAGTCGGGTGTGCATTAATTATGGAATCAATTTGAGTTAGCCATGAGTTCCTTCATCTCCTGGCCAGACCAAGACCTCCTGGAAGGACCAGATCTAACTAATCTTGGTACTCCCCAGTACCCAATACTCTGCCTGGCATGGAACAGACAGACACTGGGAAACTTTGATAGTTATATTGAGTCATATAATTATGGTGTTAATTACCATTACTTGAGCATCTACTGTGAGCAATCTGGTGCTACGCTCCTGAAGTACTCTCACAGCTCCTCACACAGAGCCAGCAGCGTGGGTTACTGGTGTGCCCCACTTTGCAGATAAGGAAACTGAGACTCCGTTACTTACTCAAGATCACACAGCAAGTAAGAGATGGGGGATTCCAAGAAGCTGTGTTTGCGATGCCAAAGTCAAGGGAAACAAACGAAGTGGTGCATGAAGTGCTTCCCCCCACAAGCCCCAACATCCAAACTCCAGGAGCATGTCCTGGGCTCTGACCATGGACGCCATCTGGGGTCGAGGCGCCCTGCCAGCCAAGAAATTGACAGGGAACTCCATCCCCGAGAGGAGGTCATCACAGGGAGGTACCCACCGGAGGCCTCCTGTGCCAGGCCTTTCAGGGCTTCCACGGATGTCTGGGGGGCGCCCCACCGCGGTCCTGGGGATAATTTCTACTGGAGGTTACGCCCCGGTTTTAGAGCCAGAGCAGCGCAGCCTCCCCTGACAGGAGACATCTCGCACTTCGGCCACTCGCAGACAACACCACCAGAATAAAACGGTTATTTGGGGAATGGTTGTCTCGGTTACGCCATCCCGCGGTGTCCTCTGCTCCATCCTAACCCGTCAGTTTTCTAAGCGCAGGAGAAAGACTTTCAAGCCTTTAAACACTTTGTCTTTATGAAAATTCTGCCCCATCTTTTCCTTGCTACCTTGTTACTCTGTGATGTTAAATCCCATTTCACAGATGGAGAAACTGAGGAACCGAGCAGGCGAGCGCAGTTTAAACATCTTTTCCAAGGCAGCCGGGGACCAGCCCGTCGGGTTCTCAGAATCTCAATCCCGGTGATAAATTTCGATTTGAAGAACACGCTCGGTTCGCGACTTTAAATCCGCAGCCCCACGTAAATAACATTTTAAACGAACTCCCCCCCCCACACACACAAAGACCCTTTCCCTCAGCTTTCAGCGGGATGCCCCTGTTTTACAACTTTAGTTTGAATCTCCAAACAGCTGGGCATTCAAAGGGTTAAACTGGATCAGCAGGGGGCCAGCTGCGGGCGGCGAAGCCAAGAAAGGGTTAAAAATATCAACGCATTTATTCCCCAGACTGGTTCAAAAGGGGCAGCAATAGGATCGGGGAGCCAGGGAGCACCCCCCAAGGAATGACTTTTTAAAATTCTAGAACTTTTAATTCCGACCAAAAAAAAAAAGTGACCCAGCTCGAAAGTTCTTTTAACCTTTTCATTTTTCATTTATTATTTTTTTTTCTAGATTTCTCCGCGGGCTGGTTTATAAAAGTCGCCCTCTCCTTTTGGGTTCGAGAAGCCAGGTTCCCCCCTCCGGGCAGGGCGCGGGGCGGGGGCCGAGGGGGCCCCGGGAGTTTTCTCCGGGGCCGGGTTGGGACGCGGCTGGTGAGTCCCGGCTCCGGCCCCTGAATTGGGGGGTCCGCGTCTGCCCCAAACGCCGCTTTCTTCCGTTTTCCATGTCATTTCCTGTACTAATAAGATGGTGGTCAAAGCAGGGGAGGAGAGCAGCAGCGAGTCGCCGCCGCCGCCGC